>NC_092729.1:23621516-23921516 GCF_047496885.1 Scyliorhinus torazame | reverse complement strand
GGATCACTGACAGTGCTGGCTGTGTGGGGGGAGCACTGACAGTGCTGGCTGTGTGGTGGGAGCACTGACAGTGCTGGCTGTGTGGGGGAGCACTGACAGTGCTGGCAGTGAGCGGGAGCGCTGACAGTGCTGGCTGTGTGGTGGGAGCACTGACAGTGCTGGCTGTGTGTAGGGAGCACTGACAGTGCTGGCTGTGTGGTGGGAGCACTGACAGTGCTGGCTGTGTGTGGGGTGGGAACTGACAGTGCTGGCTGTGTGGTGGGAGCACTGACAGTGCTGGCTGTGTGGGGGAGCACTGACAGTGCTGGCTGTGTGGTGGGAGCACTGACAGTGCTGGCTGTGTGGTGGGAGCACTGACAGTGCTGGCTGTGTGGGTGAGCACTGACAGTGCTGGCTGTGGGGGGGTGGGGGAAGTGCACTGGCAGTGCTGGCTGTGTGGGGGAGCACTGACAGTGCTGGCTGTGTGGGGGAGCACTGACAGTACAGTCTGTGTGGGGGATCACTGACAGTGCTGGCTGTGTGATGGGAGCACTGGCAATGCTGGCTGGGTGGGGAGCACTGACAGTGCTGGCTGTGTGGTGGGAGCACTGACAGTGCTGGCTGTGTGGGGGAGCACTGACGGTGCTGGCTGTGTGGGGAGCACTGACAGTGCTGGCTGTGAGGTGGGAGCACTGAGAGTGCTGGCTGTGTGGGGGAGCACTGACAGTGCTGTATGTGTGGGGGGAGGACACTGACAGTGCTGGCTGGGTAGGAGCAGCGCTGGCAGTGCTGGCTGTGTGGGGAGCACTGACAGTTCTGGCTGTGCAGTGGGAGCACTGCTAGCGCTGGCTGTGTGGGGGAGCACTGACGGTGCTGGCTGTGTGGGGGAGCACTGACAGTGCTGGCTGTGTGGGGCAGCACTGACAGTGCTGGCTGTGTTTGGAAGAATTGACAGTGCTGACTGCGTGGGGAAGCACTGACAGTGCTGGCTGTGTGGTGGGAGCACTGACAGTGCTGGCTGTGTGTTGGGAGCACTGACAATGCTGGCTGTGTGGGGGAGCACTGACAGTGCTGGATGTGTGGGGGGAGCACTGACAGTGCTGGCTGTGTGGGGGGAGCACTGACACTGCTGGCTGTGTGGTGGGAGCACTGACGGTGCTGGCTGTGTGGGGAGCACTGGCAGTGCTGGCTGTGTTGGGGAGCACTGACAGTGTTGGCTGTGTAGGGGAGCACTGACAGTGCAGGCTGTGTGGGGGAGCACTGACAGTGCTGGCTGTGTGTTGGGAGCACTGACAGTGCTGGCTGTGTGGGGGAGCACTGACAGTGCTGGCTGTGTGGTGGGAGCACTGACAGTGCTGGTTGTGTGGTGAGAGCACTGACTGTGCTGGCTGTGAGGTGGGAGCACTGACAGTGCTGGCTGTGTGGCGGAGCACTGACAGTGCTGGCTGTGTGGTGGGAGCACTGACAGTGCTGGCCTTGGGAGGGTGGAGCACAGACAGTGCTGGCTGTGTTTAGGGAGCACTGACAGTGCTGGCTGTGTGGGGGAGCACTGTCAGTGCTGGCTGTGTGGTGGGAGCACTGACAGTGCTGGCTCTGTGGGAGAGCACTGACAGGGCTGGCTGTGTGGGGAGCACTGACAGTGCTGGCTGTGTGTTGGGAGCACTGACAGTGCTGGCTGTGTGGGGGGAGCACTGACAGTGCTGGCTGTGTGGTGGGAGCACTGACAGTGCTGGTTGTGTGGTGAGAGCACTGACTGTGCTGGCTGTGTGGTGGGAGCACTGACAGTGCTGGCTGTGTGGGGGAGCACTGACAGTGCTGGCTGTGTGGTGGGAGCACTGACAGTGCTGGCCTTGGGAGGGTGGAGCACAGACAGTGCTGGCTGTGTTTAGGGAGCACTGACAGTGCTGGCTGTGTGGGGGAGCACTGACAGTGCTGGCTGTGTGGTGGGAGCACTGACAGTGCTGGCTCTGTGGGGGAGCACTGACAGGGCTGGCTGTGTGGGGGAGCACTGACAGTGCTGGCTATGTGGGGGAGCACTGACACTGCTGGCTCTGTGGGGGGAGCACTGACAGTGCAGGCTGTGTGGTGGGAGCACTGGCAGTGCTGGCTGTATGGGGGAGAGCTGACAGTGCTGGCTGTGTGGGGGAGCACTGACAGTGCTGGCTGTGTGGTGGGAGCACTGGCGGTGCTGGCTGTGTGGGTAGCACTGACAGTGCTGGCTGTGTGGTGGGAGCACTGACAATGCTGGCTGTGTGGGGGAGCACTGACAGGGCTGGCTGTGTGGGGGTGCACTGACAGTGCTGGCTATGTGGGGGAGCACTGACACTGTTGGCTCTGTGGGGGGAGCACTGACAGTGCTGGCTGTGTGGTGGGAGCACTGGCAGTGCTGGCTGTGTGGGGGAGCGCTGACGGTGCTTGCTGTGTGGGGGGAACACTGGCAGTGCTGGCTGTGGGATTGCTGAAAATTGCCAGAAATGGTTGCCGTGTACTGACATAAAATGGCCACCGTTAACTGACATTTAATGGCCACAGTGCTGGCTGTGTTGTGGGAGCACTGACAGTGCAGGCTGACATAAAATGGCCACCGTGAACTGACATATAATGGATCCCTTCAACCGACATTAAATGACCACCGTGAACTGACATAAAATGGCTGCCGTGAACTGACATAAAATAGCCACCGTAAATGAACATAAAATGGCTGCCGTGAGCTCACATGAAATAGCCACCGTGACCTGACATAAAATGGCCTCCGTGAACTGACATACAATGGCCACCGTGAACTGACATAAAATGGCCATTGCGAGCTGAAATAAAATGGTTACCTTCAAGCGACATAAAATGACCACCGTGAACTGACATAAAATGTCCTCTGTGTACTGAAATTAAATGGCCCCTTCGACTGAATTAAATGCCCCCCGTGAACTGACATAAAATGGCCACTGTGAACTGAGATAAAATGGCCACCATGAACTGACATAAAATGGCCCCCGTGAACTGACATAAAATGGCCACCGTGAACTGACATAAAATGGCCCCCGTGAACCAACATGAACTGGCCACCGCAACTGAGATTAAATGGCCATTGCAAACTGACATAAAATGGCCATTGTGATCTGACATACAATGGCCACCGTGAACTGACATAAAATGGCCACCGTCAACTGAGATAAAATGGCCATTGCAACCTGACGTAAAATGGCCATTGTGAACTGACATACAATGGCCATGGTGAACTGACAGACAATGGCCACCATGAACTGACATAAAATGGCCATAGTGAACAGACATAAAATGGACATTGTGAACAGACATAAAATGACTAATGTGAACTGACATACAATGGCCAACGTGAACTGACATAAAATGGCCATTGTGAACTGATATACAATGGCTACTGTGAATTGACTTAAAATGGCCACTGTGAACTGACATAAAATGGCCATTGAGAACTGACATACAATGGCCATTGTAAACTGACATACAATGGCCCCCGTGAACTGACATAAACTGTCCATTGTGAACTGACATACAATGGACGCCATGAACTGACATACAATGGCCACCGTGAACTGACATAAAATGGCCATTGCGAGCTGACATAAAATGGCCCCCGTCAACCGACATAAAATGACCACCGTGAACTGACATAAAATGGCCCCCGTGAACCAACATGAACTGGCCACCGCAACTGAGATAAAATGGCCATTGAAAACTGACATAAAATGGCCATTGTGAACTCACATACAATGGCCACCGTGAACTGACACAAAATGGCCACCGTCAACTGAGAAAAAATGGCCATTGCAAACTGACATAAAATGGCCATTGTGAACTGACAAAAAATGGCCATTGTGAACTGACATAAAAGGGTTCCCGTGAACTGACATAAACTGTCCATTGTGAACTGACATACAATGGCCACCGTGAACTGACATAAAATGGCCACCGTCAACTGAGATAAAATGGCCATTGCAACCTGACGTAAAATGGCCATTGTGAACTGACATACAATGGCCATGGTGAACTGACATACAATGGCCACCATGAACTGACATAAAAGGGCCATTGTGAACTGATATACAATGGCTACCGTGAATTGGCATAAAATGGCCACTGTGAACTGACATAAAATGGACCCCGTGAACTGACATAAAATGGCCATTGTGAACTGACATACAATGGCCACCATGAACTGACATAAAATGGCCATTGTGAACTGATATACAATGGCTACCGTGAATTGACATAAAATGGCCACTGTGAACTGACATAAAATGGGCATTGTGAACTGACATAAAATGGCCACCGTGAACTGACATTAAATGGACCCCGTGAACTGACATAAAATGGCCATTGTGAACCGACATACAATGGCCACCATGAACTGACATAAAATGGCCATTGTGAACTGAAATACAATGGCTACCGTGAATTGACATAAAATGGCCACTTTGAACTGACATAAAAGGGCCATTGAGAACTGACATACAATGGCCATTGTGAACTGACATACAATGGCCCCCGTGAACTGACATACAATGGCCATTGTGAACTGACATACAATGGCCCCCGTGAACTGACATAAACTGTCCATTGTGAACTGACATACAATGGACGCCATGATCTGACATACAATGGCCACCGTGAACTGACATAAAATGGCCATTGCGAGCTGACATAAAATGGCCCCCGTCAACCGACATAAAATTACCACCGTGAACTGACATAAAATGGCCACCATGTACTGACATAAAATGGCCCCCATCGACTGAATAAAATGGCCCCCGTGAACTGACATAAAATGGCCACTGTGAACTGAGATAAAATGGCCAACGTGAACTGACATACAATGACAATTGTGTACTGACATACAATAGCCACCATGAACTGACATAAAATGGCCCCAGTGAACTGACATAAAATGGCCATCGTGAACTGACATAACATGGCCCCCGTGAACCAACATGAACTGGCCACCGCAACTGAGATAAAATGGCCATTGCAAACTGATATAAAATGGCCATTGTGAACTGACAAACAATGGCCATTGTGAACTGACATAAAAGGGCCCCCGTGAACTGACATAAACTGTCCATTGTGAACTGACATAAAATGGCCATTGTGAACTGACATAAAATGGCCATTGTGAACTGACATAAAATGGACCCCGTGAACTGACATAAAATGGCCACTGTGAACTGACATAACATGGCCCCCATGAACCAAACATGAACTGGCAACCGCAACTGAGATAAAATGGCCATTGCAATATTACATAAAATGGACCCCGTGAACTGACATAAAATGGCCATTGTGAACTGACATACAATGGCCCCCGTGAACTGACATAAAATGGCCAATGTGAACTGACATAAAATGGCTCCCGTGAACTGACATAAAATGGCCATTGCGACCTGACATACAATGGCCCCCGTGAACTGACATAAAATGGCCAATGTGAACTGACATAAAATGGCTCCCGTGAACTGACATAAAATGGCCATTGCGACCTGACATAAAATGTCTACCGTGAACTGTCATAAAATGGCCATTGCGACCTGACATAAAAAGGCTCCCGTGAATTGACTTAAAATGGCCATTGAGAACTGACATACAATGGCCATTGTGAACTGACATACATTGGCCCCCGTGAACTGACATAAACTGTCCATTGTGAACTGACATACAATGGACGCCATGAACTGACATACAATGGCCACCGTAAACTGACATAAAATGGCCATTGCGAGTTGACAAAAAATGGCCCCCGTCAACCGAAATAAAATGACCACCGTGAACTGACATAAAATGGCCACCATGTACTGACATAAAATGGCCCCCATCGACTGAATAAAATGGCCCCCGTGAACTGACATAAAATGGCCACCGTGAACTGACATAACATGGCCCCCGTGAACCAACATGAACTGGTCACCGCAACTGAGATAAAATGGCCATTGCAAACTGAGATAAAATGGCCATTGCAAAATTACATAAAATGGACCCCGTGAACTGACATAAAATGGCCATTGTGAACTGACATACAATGGCCCCCGTGAACTGACATAAAATGGCCAATGTGAACTGACATAAAATGGCTCCGGTGAACTGACATAAAATGGCCATTGCGACCTGACATACAATGGCCCCCGTGAACTGACATAAAATGGCCAATGTGAACTGACATAAAATGGCTCCCGTGAACTGACATAAAATGGCCATTGCGACCTGACATAAAATGGCTACCGTGAACTGTCATAAAATGGCCATTGCGACCTGACATAAAAAGGCTCCCGTGAATTGACATTAAATGGCCATTGAGAACTGACATACAATGGCCATTGTGAACTGACATACATTGGCCCCCGTGAACTGACATAAACTGTCCATTGTGAACTGACATACAATGGACGACATGAACTGACATACAATGGCCACCGTAAACTGACATAAAATGGCCATTGCGAGCTGACAAAAAATGGCCCCCGTCAACCGAAATAAAATGACCACCGTGAACTGACATAAAATGGCCACCATGTACTGACATAAAATGGCCCCCATCGACTGAATAAAATGGCCCCCGTGAACTGACATAAAATGGCCACCGTGAACTGACATAACATGGCCCCCGTGAACCAACATGAACTGGTCACCGCAACTGAGATAAAATGGCCATTGCAAACTGAGATAAAATGGCCATTGTGAACTGCCATACAATGGCCAATGTGAACTGACATACAATGGCCGCCATGTACTGACATAAAATGGCCATTGTAAACTGACTTACAATGGCCACCGTGAACTGACATAAAATGGCCATTGTGAGCTGACATAAAATGGCCATTGTGAAATGGCATAAAATGGCCATTGTGAACTGACATAAAATGGCCATTGTGAACTGACATACAATGGCCACCATGAACTGACATAAAATGGCCATTGAGAACTGACATAAAATGGCTACCGTGAACTGACATAAAATGGCCATTGCGACCTGACATAAAAAGGCCCCCGTGAACTGACATACAATGGCCACCATGAACTGACATAAAATGGCCATTGAGAACTGACATAAAATGGCCATTGTGAACTGACATAAAATGGACCCCGTGAACTGACATAAAATGGCCATTGTGAACTGACATACAATGGCCCCCGTGAACTGACATAAAATGGCCAATGTGAACTGACATAAAATGGCCCACGTGAACTGACATAAAATGGCCATTGCAACCTGACATAAAATGGCTACCGTGAACTGACATAAAATGGCCATTGCGACCTGACATGGAAAGGCCCCCGTGAACTGACATACAATGGCCATTGTGAACTGACAAACAATGGCCCTCGTGAACTGACATAAACTGTCCAATGTGAACTGACATACAATGGACGCCATGAACTGACATACAACGGCCACCGTGAACTGACATAAAATGGCCATTGTGAGCTGACATAAAATCTCCCCCGTCAACCGACATAAAATGACCACTGTGAACTGACATAAAATGGCCAGCACGTACTGACATAAAATGGCCCCCATCGACTGAATAAAATGGCCCCCGTGAACTGACATAAAATGGCCACTGTGAACTGAGATAAAATAGCCACCGTGCACTGACATAAAATGACAATTGTGTACTGACATACAATAGCCACCATGAACTGACATAAAATGGCCCCCGTGAACTGACATAAAATGGCCACCGTGAACCAACATGAACTGGTCACCGCAACTGAGATAAAATGGCCATTGCAAACTGAGATAAAATGGCCATTGTGAACTCACATACAATGGCCACCGTGAACTGACACAAAATGGCCACCGTCAACTGAGAAAAAATGGCCATTGCAAACTGACATAAAATGTCTATTGTGAACTGACATACAATGGCCATTGTGAACTGACATAAAAGGCCCCCGTGAACTGACATAAACTGTCCATTGTGAACTGACATAAAATGGCCATTGTGAACTGACATAAAATGGCCATTGTGAACTGACATAAAAGGGCCCCGTGAACTGACATACATTGTCCATTGTGAACTGACATAAAATGGCCATTGTGAACTGACATAAAATGGCCATTGTGAACTGACATAAAATGGACCCCGTGAACTGACATAAAATGGCCACTGTGAAATGACATAACATGGCCCCCGTGAACCAAACATGAACTGGCCACCGCAACTGAGATAAAATGGCCATTGCAAACTGACATAAAATGGCCATTGTGAACTGACATACAATGGCTACCGTGAACTGACACAAAATGGCCACCGTCAACTGAGAAAAAATGGCCATTGCAAACTGACATAAAATGGCCATTATGAACTGACATACAATGGCCAATGTGAACTGACATACAATGGCCACCATGAACTGACATAAAATTGGCATTGTGAACTGACTTACAATGGCCATTGTGAACTGACATAAAATGGCCATTGTGAACTGACATAAAATGGACTCCGTGAACTGACATAAAATGGCCAATGTGAACTGACATACAATGGCCCCCGTGAACTGACATAAAATGACCAATGTGAACGGACATAAAATGGCCCCGTGAACTGACGTAAAATGGCCACCGTGAACTGACATAAAATGGCCATTGCGACCTGACATAAAAAGGCCCCCGTGAACTGACATAAACTGTCCATTCTGAACTGACATACAATGGCCATTGCGACCTGACATAAAATGGCCCCCGTGAACTGACATAAACTGTCCATTGTGAACTGGCATAAAATGGCCATTGTGAACTGACATACAATGGTTATTGCGACCTGACATAAAATGGCCCCCGTGAACTGACATAAACTGTCCATTGTGAACTGACATAAAATGGCCATTGCGACCTGACATAAAATGGCCACTGTGAACTGACATAAACTGTCCATTGTGAACTGACATAAAATGGCCATTGCGACCTGACATAAAATGGCCCCCGTGAACTGACATAAAATGGCCCCCGTGAACTGACATAAAATGGCCATTGTGAACTGACATAAACTGTCCATTCTGAACTGACATAAAATGGTTATTGCGACCTGACATAAAATGGCCCCCGTGAACTGACATAAATGGCCATTGTGAACTGACATAAAATGGCCACTGTGAACTGACATAAAATGGCCACCGTGAACTGACATAAAATGGCCACCGTGAATTGAGATAAAATGGCCCCCGTGAACCGACATAAACTGTCCATTGCAAATTGACATAAAATGGCCATTCTGAACAGAATTACAATGGCCACCGTGAACTGACATAAAATGGCCATTGCAAATTGACATCAAATGACTATTGTGAACTGACATAAAATGGCCATTGTGAACTGACATAAAATGGCCATTAGAACTGACATAAAATGGCCACCGTGAACTGACATAAAATGGCCATTGTGAACTGATATACAATGGCCACCGTGAACTGACATAAAATGGCCATTGTGAACTGACATAAAATGGCCATTGTGAACTGACATACAATGGCCACCGTTAACTGATATAAAATGGCCATTGCGACCTGACCTAAAAAGGCCCCGTGAACTGACATGAACTGTCCATTGTTAACTGACATAAAATGGCTATTGTGAACTGACATAAAATGGCTCCCGTGAACCGACATAAAATGGCCACCGTGAACTGACATACAATGGCCATTGTGAACTGACATCCTAATGGCTATCGCGAACTGATGTAAAATGGCCACCGTGAACTGACATAAAATGGCTCCGGTGAACTGACAGAAAATGGCCGACTGCTGATTGTGGATTTTGTTTTGGCAGAGTCCCAGAGAGAGACGGAGAGACGCAGAGACCGAGAGAGATGGAGAGGGGAGAACACCCTCCCCCCACCCCCCCCCCCCCCACCGAGAGAGATGGAGAAGGGGAACCCCCCCACCGAGAGAGATGGAGAAGGGGGACCCCCCCCCCCCACAGAGAGAGATGGAGTGGGTGGAACCCCCCTCCCCCCACCGAGAGAGATGGAGAAGGAGACCCCCCACAAAGCGTGATGGAGAAGGGGGAACCCCCCCCCCCGCCGAGAGAGATGGAGAGGGGGGAACTCCCCTTCCACCGAGAGAGATGGAGACGGGGTCCCCCCCACCAAGAGAGATGGAGAGGGGGGAACCCTGCCCCCACCGAGAGAAATGGAGAGGGGAGAACTCCCCCTCCACCGAGAGAGTGGAGAGGGTGGACCCCCTCCCCCCCGCCGAGAGAGATGGAGACGGGGTCCCCCCCAGCGAGAGAGATGGAGAGAGGGGACCCCCCACCGAGTGAGATGGAGAGGGGGGACTCCCCCAGCGAGAGAGATGGAGAGGGGGGACCCCCCACCGAGAGAGATAGAGAGGTGGGAACCCCCACCCACCGAGAGAGATGGAGAGGGGGGAACTCCCCTCCACCGAGAGAGATGGAGAGGGTGGACCCCCCCGCCGAGAGAGATGGAGGGGGGTCCCCCCCTCCACCGAGAGAGATGGAGAGGGGGACCCCCCACCGAGAGAGATGGAGAGGGGGGAACCCTGCCCCCACCGAGAGAGATGGAGAGGGTGGACCCACCCTACCGAGAGAGATGGAGAGGGGGGACCCCCCAATGAGAGGAATGGAGAGGGGGAACCACCCCCCAAAGAGAGGGATAGAGAGGGGGTTCGCCCCCCACCGAGAGAGATGGAGAGGGAGGACCCCCCCCAACTGAGAGAGATGGAGAGGGGGGAATCCCCCCCCCCCACCGAGAGAGATGGAGAGGGGGGACCCCCCCAATCCACTGAAAGAACACGGCTGAAACCGATGGAGGGAGAAAAGAAAGGGGGAGGTAAGGGGGTAAACAAGGAGCAGGGGGGTCACACACCAGGTCGGCCCGGAAGGGCATCACGGAGGGTCTACGGGGAAGAGAGGGGAAGGGTTAGGGAAAGGGGGGTGGGTGGGGGGGGGGGGGGGGCAGACACGCCGAACTGAACGGCAACAGTTTGTAACGATGGAAACGTGAGAGAAAGCCTTTTCACTCTCTGAGAAATGTAAACTAGCCGCAATGCACAGAATTGTGGAAACGGCAATAAAAAGATTTTTACAATAAATCCAGAGCCCAGTTCAGTTTTTCCAATTCAGGGGTTATTTAGCGCGGCCAATCCACCTGCCCTGCACATCTTTGGGTTGTGGGGGTGAGACCCAGGCTAACACGGGGAGAATGTGCAAACTCCACACGGACAGTGACCCAGAGCCGGGATTGAACACTGGTTAGCACTGCTGCCTCACAGCTACAGGGTCCCAGGTTCGATTCCCGGTTTAGGTCACTGTCTGTGCGGAGTCTGGACGTCCTCCCCGTGTCTGCGTGGGCTTCCTCCGGGTGCTCCGGTTTCCTCCCACCGTCCAAAGACGTGCAGGTTAGGTGGGTTGGCCGTGATAAATCCAAATTGCCCACAGTATCTAAAGATGTTCAGGTTAGGTAGGGTGACAGCGACGGGATAGGGGAGTGGGCCCAGGTATGGCGCTCTCTTCAGGGTTCACACTGTCTCTGTCATTATTGTTTACACCTACAATGCTGCCAAACTTTCTATCAAACTTTCTATCTCATTATCTTCAATCAGTACTAAACAAAGTCAAACTGAGACACACAGAAACACACACACACAGGCACACACACAGATACACACACACACACACACACAGATACACACAGATACACACACACACACACAGACACACACACAGATACACACAGATACACACACACACACAGATACACACAGATACACACACACACACACACACAGACACACAGTCACAGACTGCAATGAAGTTACTGAGAAAAGTCCCTAGTCTCCAAACTCTGGCGCCTGTTCGGGTACACTGAGGGAGAATACATAACGTCCAATTCACCAAACAGCACGTCCTTCGGGACGTCAGGGGGAAACCGGAGCACCCGGGAGAAACCCACGCGGACAAGGAGAGAACGTGCAGACTCCGCACAGACTGTGACCCAAGCCGGGATTCGAACCTGGGACCCTGGAGCTGTGAGGCCGCAGTGCTACCCACTGTGCTACCGTGTAACTTTCAGTGCCGCGTAAAGAATGCCACACATAAACGCCCCCCCCAACACACAAACACGTGTACAAAAAAACAGATACTCAAACTCAGACAGGCTGGGTCAGTACATCTTTCAAATGGAGACAAATCTTTAACTTGGAGAGGTGTATCTGACCTGTGTGTGACCCAAGTCACACACTGACTCTGAACATCCTCACAGCAGCTTGGGGACAGACTTTCCTAAAGCACTTATCATAACCTTTGGGTATCACAAACTGCTTCACAGGCAATGGAGCCCTTTTGAAAGGTGGTAATTTAGGAAATGGACCAGCTAATTTCAGCGAGAGAGAGAAAGACACAGAAACAGGATGAGATTGTGCTGTACAAGTTTCAGAGCTGTCACTGAGACACACACGAGATGTACAATATCAATTATTATTCTGAAGCATTTTGATTAAATCAGCCCTGAGACTGAATTCCAGTGTTTCAGAGTAAAGCTTCATCTACACTGTCCATCAAACACTCACAACACAAATACTGTCTGGGGTTAAATACAGAGTCAAAATCCCTCTGTCCTGTCCAAGGAATTTTTCATTGCAGATAGTTATTTTTATTTTTTGGAAAAGCAGAAATTAAATTGCACCGAATCCCAGGGTGGTCTCTTGTTTATTTCAGCCCTTCACATTCAAACGTGAAGTTTAAGCTCTGATTACAGGTGTCTGCTTGTCTCTGTCTGTATATTCAATGTTCCTGTAGCTTATTCACTTGTCTAAAGTATTTGAATAATAGGCCTTGGTTAATCAATCCTTTCTCACAGCTCATGGAAGTCGTGAATCTTCAAGGCTCTCAGTCTGATGTAGTTGAAAAACAACTGCTTCCTTTGATCCTCAAACCATTTCCCAACCCTAAATAGATCTCACACATTTCCATAATGCAGGAATATCTCCATAAAAACTTCTAATCAGTTCCCCATACACTTGTTACACTTGCCTGTGTGAAGTAAATTCCACTGACAGATTCCGAAAGCTGCACAGAAAAATGACTGGTTATTTTAAAATTTGAAACGGAACTATTTTAACTTGTCCATGAGTCCTATTAAACAGAAATGTTGTCCCTGTGGGCTGACAGTCTCTCAGCAAGATTGAAACATTGAGGGACCCCACGTCCTGCATTTGACAACATTTGCGGCACTTCCACAATCTACGAGACATTGCTGTCTGTATTGTGTGAATCCAGCTGTGAAACATCTGTACAGTTTAAACTTCCACTGTCTCCACCTTCTCATCATTGATAAAGATCACGGTTTGATCACCCCTCTGCCTGAGGTGGGAGTGGGACCATCCAGGGCTGCAGGCCCAGCCTCCTGTCCTCCTACCCCTCTGCCTGAGGTGGGAGTGGGACCATCCAGGGCTGCAGGCCCGGCCTCCTGTCCTCCCACCCCTCTGCCTGAGGTGGGACTGTGAACATCCAGGGCTGCAGGCCCGGCCTCCTGTCCTCCCACCCCTCTGTCTGAGGTGGGAGTGGGACCATCCAGGGCTGCAGGCCCAGCATCCTGATCTCCCACCCCTCTGCCTGAGGTGGGAGTGGGACCATCCAGGGCTGCAGGCCAGGCCTCCTGTCCTCCCACCCCTCTGCCTGAGGTGGGAGTGGGACCATCCAGGGCTGCAGGCCCGGCCTCCTGTCCTCCCACCCCTCTGCCTGAGGTGGGACTGGGACCATCCAGGGCTGCAGGCCCAGCCTCCTGCCCTCCCACCCCTCTGCCTGAGGTGGGACTGTGAACATCCAGGGCTGCAGGCCCGGCCTCCTGTCCTCCCACCCCTCTGCCTGAGGTGGGACTGGGACCATCCAGGGCTGCAGGCCCAACCTCCTGTCCTCCCACCCCTCTGCCTGAGGTGGGACTGGGACCATCCACGGCTGCAGGCCAGGCCTCCTGTCCTCCCACCCCTCTGCCTGAGGTGGGAGTGGGACCATCCAGGGCTGCAGGCCCGGCCTCCTGTCCTCCCACCCCTCTGCCTGAGGTGGGACTGGGACCATCCACGGCTGCAGGCCAGGCCTCCTGTCCTCCCACCCCTCTGCCTGAGGTGGGAGTGGGACCATCCACGGCTGCAGGCCAGGCCTCCTGTCCTCCCACCCCTCTGCCTGAGGTGGGACTGGGACCATCCACGGCTGCAGGCCAGGCCTCCTGTCCTCCCACCCCTCTGCCTGAGGTGGGAGTGGGACCATCCAGGGCTGCAAGCCCGGCCTCCTGTCCTCCCACCCCTCTGCCTGAGCTGGGAGTGGGACGATCCAGGGCTGCAGGCCCGGCCTCCTGCACTCCCACCCCTCTGCCTGAGGTGGGAGTGGGACCATCCAGGACTGCAGGCACGGCCTCCTGTCCTCCCACCCCTCTGCCTGAGGTAGGAGTGGGACCATCCAGGGCTGCAGGTCCGGACTCCTGTCCTCCCACCCCTCTGCCTGAGGTGGGAGCGGGACCATCCAGGGCTGCAGGCCCAGCCTCCTGTCCTCCCACCCCTCTGCCTGAGGTGGGAGCGGGACCATTCGGGGCTGCAGGCCCAGCCTCCTGTCCTCCCACCCTGCCTGAGGTGGGACTGGGACCATCCAGAGCTGCAGGCCCGGCCTCCTATCCTCCCACCCCTCTGCCTGAGGTGGGAGTGGGACCGCCTGGGGCTGCAGACCCAGCCTCCTGTCCTCCCACCCCTCTGCCTGAGGTGGGAGTGGGACCATCCAGGGCTGCCGGCCCAGCCTCCTGTCCTCCCACCCCTCTGCCTGAGGTGGGAGTGGGACCGCCTGGGGCTGCAGGCCCAGCCTCCTGTCCTCCCATCCTTCTGTCTGAGGTGGGAGTGGGACCATCCAAGTCTGCAGGCCCGGCCACCTGTCCTCCCACCCCTCTGCCTGAGGTGGGAGTGGGACCATCCAGGGCTGCAGACCCAGCCTTCTGTCCTCCCACCCCTCTGCCTGAGGTGGGACTGGGACCATCCAGGGATGCAGGCCCGGCCTCCTGTCCTCCCACCCCTCTGCCTGAGGTGGGAGTGGGACCGCCTATGGCTGCAGACCCAGCCTCCTGTCCTCCCACCCCTCTGCCTGAGGTGGGAGTGGGACCATCCAGGGCTGCAGGCCCAATCCTACTGTCCTCCCACCCCTCTGCCTGAGGTGGGAGTGGGACCGCCTGGGGCTGCAGGCCCAGCCTCCTGTCCTCCCACCCCTCTGCCTGAGGTGGGACTGGGACCATCCAGGGCTGCAGGCCCAGTCTCCTGTCCTCCAACCCCTCTGCCTGAGGTGGGAGTGGGACCATCCAGGGCTGCAGTCCCTGCCTCCTATCCTCCCACCCCTCTGCCTGAGGTGGGAGTGGGACCGCCTGGGGCTGCAGGCCCAGCCTCCTGTCCTCCCACCCCTATGCCTGAGGTGGGAGAGGGACCATCCAGGGCTGCAGGCCCAGCCTCCTGTCCTCCCACCCCTCTGCCTGAGGTGGGAGTGGGACCGCCTGGGGCTGCAGGCCCAGCCTCCTGTTCTCCCAACCCTCTGCCTGAGGTGGGAGTGGGACCATCCAGGGCTGCAGGCCCAGCCTCCTGTCCTCCCACCCCTCTGCCTGAGGTGGGAGTGGGACCATCCACGGCTGCAGGCCCAGCCTCCTGTCCTCCCACCCCTCTGCCTGAGGTGGGAGTGGGACCATCCAGGGCTGCAGGCCCGGCCTCCTGTCCTCCCACCCCTCTGCCTGAGGTGGGACTGGGACCATCCAGGGCGGCAGGCCCGGCCTGCTGTCCTCCTACCCCTCTGCCTGAGGTGGGAGTGGGACCATCCAGGGCTGCAGGCCCGGCCTCCTGTCCTCCCACCCCTCTGCCTGAGGTGGGAGTGGGACCATCCAGGGCTGCAGGCCCGGCCTCCTGTCCTCCCACCCCTCTGCCTGAGGTGGGAGTGGGACCATCCAGGGCTACAGGCCCGGCCTCCTATCCTCCCACCCCTCTGCCTGAGGTGGGAGTGGGACCATCCAGGGTTGCAGGCCCGGCCTCCTGTCCTCCCACCCCTCTGCCTGAGGTGGGAGTGGGACCATCCAGGGCTGCAGTCCCGGCCTCCTATCCTCCCACCCCTCTGCCTGAGGTGGGAGTAGGACCGCCTGGGGCTGCAGGCCCAGCCTCCTGTCCTCCCACCCCTCTGCCTGAGGTGGGAGTGGGACCATCCAGGGAGGCAGGCCCAGCCTCCTGTCCTCCCACCCCTCTGCCTGAGGTGGGACTGGGACCATCCAGGGCTGCAGGCCCGGCCTCCTGTCCCCCACGCCTCTGCCTGAGGTGGGACTGGGACCATCCAGGGCGGCAGGCCCGGCCTCCTGTCCCCCACCTCTCTGCCTGAGGTGGGAGTGGGACCATCCAGGGCTGCAAGCCCAGCCTCCTGTCCTCCCACCCCTCTGCCTGAAGTGGGAGTGGGATCATCGAGGGCTGCAGACCCAGCCTCCTGTCCTGCCACCCCTCTGCCTGAGGTGGGACTGGGACCATCCAGGGCTGCAGGCCCGGCCTCCTGTCCCCCACCCCTCTGCCTGAGGTGGGACTGGGACCATCCAGGGCTGCAGGCCCAGCCTCCTGTCCCCCACCCCTCTGCCTGAGGTGGGAATGGGACCATCCAGGGCTGCAGGCCCAGCCTCCTGCCCTCCCACCCTCTGGCCATCACCTCAGGGGCATCCTCCACTGCCGGGGGCAGGGCGGACAAGACATTATGTGGGGGCGGCAGCCTCCCGTCGCTCCGCTGCCCCCGCGGCGCCCTCGCCCTCCCGCCTGCTCACGCGGCAGCTGGGGGTGAAGTGCTATGCCCACCCTACCATGACCATTGAGGCGGGCACCCGTGCGATGGGCGGGGCTGTCGGCCCCTCGGCCATCGTAGCCGCCTCGCGGATGTACGGCAAGGCCGGGTTCTTCCTGCGGGCCGAGCAGGCGGCCCACCGGGCCCTGGAAAGGGGGCTCACGGTGGGCGGGACACACGTGGCGGTGGAGACGCTGGAGGCCACCGCAGAACGTGTTGTTCTATCAAACGTCCCGCCCTCCCTCCCCACCGAGCTCCTCCTGCCCCATCCCAACCTACTGGGGGAGGTCAGGTCCGGGGCGGCGCCGCTGACGCTCGGCCTGCGGGACCCCTCCCTCCGCCATGTCTACTCCTTCCGCCGCCAGGCTCCTGTCCGCCTGAGCCGGGAAGGGGAGGAGGATGCTGCCGGGGCCTCTCCCGCCATGGAGGCCGTGCAGCAGGGCGATCCCGAGCCGCCCCCTCCCCGCAAGCGCCGCCTGCCCGGGCAAGGGGGGGTGGAGTTCGCTGCCCCCTCCCCGGGCGAGGAGGGGTGGGGGTCTCCCGTGTTGGTGCCCATCCCCCTGACGCCTGGCCCGGGGCACACAATGAAGAGAAGCAAGGCCGGGGGGGGGGCTCCGAGGCCCCCGAGCCACTCGAGCTGCTGTCGTCCCCCGAGCAGGAGGACCCGGGGTCGAGCGGAGTCGAAGCCCCTGGGGGCCCGTCCCGCCCGGTGCAAGTTTCCTCCCCGGACGCCTCCTCTTCACCATCGCCGGGGGCCGGCAGCAGCAGCGACCGCTCATCGTGCCGCTGTGGGCCGTGGACGGGGGAGGACAGGGAAGGCTCCCCGCCCTCTACACCCGAGCGGGCGACGCCGGAGAGCCCTGTTTTCAAGCCGGACATGTTTCCGGGGGGCCTCTCCGAGGTCCCGGAGTCGCCGGCGTGGGTGGATGAGCCGTTCACGGGCCCTGAGCCGCGGGAGGAGCCTGCGAGGGACCTGCCTGAGGACGACCCTGGGGGTGGGGTCGACTCGGGCCAAGGGTTAGCCGGTGGGCCCGTGCCGCCCGCCATACTCCATGTGGCGGGGGACTCGAGCTCGGGAGGTGACCATTCGGAGGAGGAAGGCTGCTCGGTGGCGGGTGAGGAGGAGGATTTAGACGCGCTCTGCAGTGAGGCAGAGGGCACCCTCACACCCAGCACCGAGTCTCCCCTCGTCCCCCCTGGGGAATTCCGGACATTTCTGGGAGCGCACCATGGTCACCCGGACTGTGTGCGGCTGGCCCTGGGCAGCTGGAGAAACCTGGGGCTGCTCCTTGGCCCCGCCCGGGCCTATGTCAGAGAGGCCCGGGAGTTCGATCAAGACCAGGAGGAGCAGCGCCAAGCTGCTCAGTTCCTTGTGGGACTCCTGAGGGAGTGGAGGGGCCCTCCCTCTGAGCACTGAAGGTGTTGGTGACGGACAGACAATACTACTGACATGGAGGTAACCATTGCCAGCCTCAACATCTGCGGGACCTGCAACTGGCCGGGTCCCGCGGCGAGGACGTGAGGTCGCGGATCCGTCTCCTAACGGACATGGACCGCGGCTCCCGCTTCTTCTACTCGCTGGAAAGAGGACGCGGGGCCCGTCGGCAGGTTTCTACGCTGCTGGCCGACGACCGGCCCCTCGTCTCGGATCCGGAGGGGGTCAGGACCCTGATCAGGGATTTTTACTCCGACCTCTTCTCTCCGGGTCGTCCAGCGAGGACGCTTGCAGAGTTCTGTGGGAGGACCTGCCGCAGGTGGGCCCGGAGGGCGCCGGGAAGCTCGATAATGCCATCAACCTCCAAGAGCCTCCCGGCGCCCGGGACAGCCTCTCACGGGGCAAATCCCCAGCGCTGGACGGGCTGACCGTGGAGTTCTTCAGGACGTGCTGGGACGTCCTGGGGAGCGACTATACGGGGGTCCTGGGGGAATGTATCGCGACCGGGGAGATGCCCCTTTCGTGGCACAGGGCCGTCATTGCCCTGCTGCCCAAGAAGGGGGATCACCGCCGACTTAAGAACTGGCGACCGGTCTCCCTCCTCAGCACGGACTATAAAATCTTTGCCAAGGTGCTGTGTTTACGCCTTGGCCCCGAGCTGGACCACATGATCCACCCTGACCAGTCCTACACAGTCCCGGACCGCACAATCTATGACAATATCCACCTGGCCCGGGACATTATTCACTTTACCCAGCGGACAGGTGTGTCGAGCACCTTCCTGTCTCTTGACCAGGAGAAGGCGTTCGACAGGGTGGGGCCCGGGGATTTGCTCGGGACTCTGCGAGCTGTCGGGTTCGGGTGGTATTTTGTCGCCCGGTCCGGTTACTGTCCGTCGCCTCGGAGAGTCTGATTAAGGTTAACGGGTCCCTGACGGCGCCCCTTCGCTTTGGGAGAGGAGTGCGTCAGGGCTGCCCCCTGTCCGGTCAACATTATTCCCTCTGCGTGGAGCCTTTCCTGTGCCTCCTGCGGAGGAGGTTCACGGGGCTGGTTCTGCGCGAGCCGGACGTGGGGGTGGTCCTCTCGGCGGACGCTGATGACGTGTTCCTCATGTTCACTGACCCCGGTGACCTCCGGAGGATGCGAGAGAGCAGGGCTGGGTGGCGGAGGGCTGTGGGTGCCGTGGGAAGGGCTGGGTGGCGGAGGGCTGTGGGTGCCGTGGGAAGGGCTGGGTGGCGGAGGGCCGGGCTGTGGGTGCCGTGGGAAGGGCTGGGTGGCGGAGGGCCGGGCTGTGGGTGCCGTGGGAAGGGCTGGGTGGCGGAGGGCCGGGCTGTGGGTGCCGTGGGCAGGGCTGGGTGGCGGAGGGCTGTGGGTGCCGTGGGAAGGGCTGGGTGGCCGAGGGCTGTGGGTGCCGTGGGAAGGGCTGGGTGGCGGAGGGCTGTGGGTGCCGTGGGAAGGGCTGGGTGGCGGAGGGCCGGGCTGTGGGTGCCGTGGGAAGGGCTGGGTGGCGGAGGGCTGTGGGTGCCGGGGGAAGGGCTGGGTGGCGGAGGGCTGTGGGTGCCGTGGGAAGGGCTGGGTGGCGGAGGGCTGTGGGTGCCGTGGGAAGGGCTGGGTGGGGGAGGGCCGGGCTGTGGGTGCCGTGGGAAGGGCTGGGTGGCGGAGGGCTGTGGGTGCCGTGGGAAGGGCTGGGTGGCGGAGGGCCGGGCTGTGGGTGCCGTGGGAAGGGCTGGGTGGCGGAGGGCTGTGGGTGCCGTGGGAAGGGCTGGGTGGCGGAGGGCTGTGGGTGCCGTGGGAAGGGCTGGGTGGCGGAGGGCCGGGCTGTGGGTGCCGTGGGAAGGGCTGGGTGGCGGAGGGCTGAGGGTGCCGTGGGAAGGGCTGGGTGGCGGAGGGCCGGGCTGTGGGTGCCGTGGGAAGGGCTGGGTGGCGGAGGGCCGGGCTGTGAGTGCCGTGGGCAGGGCTGGGTGGCGGAGGGCTGTGGGTGCCGTGGGAAGGGCTGGGTGGCCGAGGCCTGTGGGTGCCGTGGGAAGGGCTGGGTGGCGGAGGGCTGTGGGTGCCGTGGGAAGGGCTGGGTGGCGGAGGGACGGGCTGTGGGTGCCGTGGGAAGGGCTGGGTGGCGGAGGGCTGTGGGTGCCGGGGGAAGGGCTGGGTGGCGGAGGGCTGTGGGTGCCGTGGGAAGGGCTGGGTGGCGGAGGGCTGTGGGTGCCGTGGGAAGGGCTGGGTGGCGGAGGGCTGTGGGTGCCGTGGGAAGGGCTGGGTGGGGGAGGGCCGGGCTGTGGGTGCCGTGGGAAGGGCTGGGTGGCGGAGGGCTGTGGGTGCCGTGGGAAGGGCTGGGTGGTGGAGGGCTGTGGGTGCCGTGGGAAGGGCTGGGTGGCGGAGGGCTGTGGGTGCCGTGGGAAGGGCTGGGTTGGGGAGGGCCGGGCTGTGGGTGCCGTGGGAAGGGCTGGGTGGGGGAGGGCTGTGGGTGCCGTGGGAAGGGCTGGGTGGCGGAGGGCCGGGCTGTGGGTGCCGTGGGAACATAGAACATAGAACATAGAACAATACAGCGCAGTACAGGCCCTTCGGCCCACGATGTTGCACCGAAACAAAAGCCATCTAACCTACACTATGCCATTATCATCCATATGTTTATCCAATAAACTTTTAAATGCCCTCAATGTTGGCGAGTTCACTACTGTAGCAGGTAGGGCATTCCACGGCCTCACTACTCTTTGCGTAAAGAACCTACCTCTGACCTCTGTCCTATATCTATTACCCCTCAGTTTAAAGTTATGTCCCCTCGTGCCAGCCATATCCATCCGCGGGAGAAGGCTCTCACTGTCCACCCTATCCAACCCCCTGATCATTTTGTATGCCTCTATTAAGTCTCCTCTTAGCCTTCTTCTCTCCAACGAAAACAACCTCAAGTCCGTCAGCCTTTCCTCATAAGATTTTCCCTCCATACCAGGCAACATCCTGGTAAATCTCCTCTGCACCCGCTCCAAAGCCTCCACGTCCTTCCTATAATGCGGTGACCAGAACTGTACGCAATACTCCAAATGCGGCCGGACCAGAGTTCTGTACAGCTGCAACATGACCTCTCGACTCCGGAACTCAATCCCTCTACCAATAAAGGCCAACACTCCAAAGGCCTTCTTCACAACCCTATCAACCTGGGTGGCAACTTTCAGGGATCTATGTACATGGACACCTAGATCCCTCTGCTCAGCCACACTTTCAAGAACTATACCATTAGCCAAATATTCTGCATTCCTGTTATTCCTTCCAAAGTGAATCACCTCACACTTCTCTACATTAAACTCCATTTGCCACCTCTCAGCCCAGCTCTGCAGCTTATCTATATCCCTCTGTAACCTGCTACATCCTTCCACACTATCGACAACACCACCGACTTTAGTATCATCTGCAAATTTACTCACCCACCCTTCTGTGCCTTCCTCTAGGTCATTGATAAAAATGACAAACAGCAACGGCCCCAGAACAGATCCTTGTGGTACGCCACTTGTGACTGTACTCCATTCTGAACATTTCCCATCAACCACCACCCTCTGTCTTCTTTCAGCTAGCCAATTTCTGATCCACATCTCTAAATCACCCTCAATCCCCAGCCTCCGTATTTTTTGCAATAGCCTACCGTGGGGAACCTTATCAAACGCTTTGCTGAAATCCATATACACCACATCAACTGCTCTACCCTCGTCTACCTGTTCAGTCACCTTCTCAAAGAACTCAATAAGGTTTGTGAGGCATGACCTACCCTTCACAAAGCCATGCTGACTATCCCTGATCATATCATTCCTATCTAGATGATTATAAATCTTGTCCCTTATAATCCCCTCCAAGACTTTACCCACTACAGACGTGAGGCTCACCGGTCTATAGTTGCCGGGGTTGTCTCTGCTCCCCTTTTTGAACAAAGGGACCACATTTGCTGTCCTCCAGTCCTCTGGCACTATTCCTGTAGCCAATGATGACATAAAAATCAAAGCCAAAGGTCCAGCAATCTCTTCCCTGGCCTCCCATAGAATCCTAGGATAAATCCCATCAGGTCCCGGGGACTTATCTATTTTCAGCCTGTCCAGAATTGCCAACACCTCTTCCCTACGTACCTCAATGCCATCTATTCTATTAGCCTGGGACTCAGCATTCTCCTCCACAACATTATCTTTTTCCTGAGTGAATACTGACGAAAAATATTCATTTAGTATCTCGCCTATCTCTTCAGACTCCACACACAATTTCCCATCCCTGTCCTTGACTGGTCCTACTCTTTCCCTAGTCATTCGCTTATTCCTGACATACCTATAGAAAGCTTTTGGGTTTTCCTTGATCCTTCCTGCCAAATACTTCTCATGTCCCCTCCTTGCTCGTCTTAGCTCTCTCTTTAGATCCTTCCTCGCTACCTTGTAACTATCCATCGCCCCAACCGAAACTTCACACTTCATCTTCACATAGGCCTCCTTCTTCCTCTTAACAAGAGATTCCACTTCCCTGGTAAACCAGGGAAGGGCTGGGTGGCGGCCGGGGGTCCCTGGAGCGGGGGCAGGCGCTGCCCACGGGAACACTCGAACCTTTCCGGGCTCGCTGGGCCCCGCAGGGGGTGGGCTGCCGGACTGACCCCGATGTGGTAGTATGCATTAGGGGTCATGTGGGACTGTGAAGCCGTGATGCCATTGGCTGACAGATCCCGGGTCCTGGTTGGCTGTTGATCTCTAGCTCCGCCCTGAAGGCGGAGTATAAGAACCAGGAATTCTCCCCGCAACTCCAGTCTGTTGCTGGACTGCGGGGGAACAGTCACGCTTAATAAAGCCTCATCGACTTCATCTCTATTCGTCTCTCGTGAGTCTTTGTGCGCTACAATTTATTAAGCGTGCTTAAAGGACTATGGAGCTCAGGATCGTCCCGGAATGCCTGAGGATCAGCCCCCACACAGTGAACTCAGCAGCAATTTTTAAACACTGGCAGACTTGTTTCGAGGCCTACCTCCGAACGGCCCCCGGCCGGATCCAGAAGACCAGAAACTGCAGGTCCTGCACTCGAGGGTAAGCACGGAGATTTTCCCTCTGATCGAAGACGCAGAGGATTTCCAGACGGCGTTCGCAGCACTAAAGAGCATCTACGTTCGCCCCGTGAACCAGGTCTACGCATGCTATCAACTCGCAACGAGACGGCAAAGTCCCGGAGAATCGCTAGACGAATTCTACGCCGCGCTGCTAATTTTGGGACGGGGCTGCAGCTGCCCACTAGTAAACACGGCTGATCACACGGACATGTTAATTCGCGATGAGTTTGTGGCAGGTATGAACTCTCCCCAAATCCGCAAAAGACTTTTAGAAAGAGAGTCGCTAGGACTCTCAGAGGCACGGGCCATTGCAGCCTCCCTAGATGTGGCCGCGCAAAACGCCCGCGCCTACGGCCCCGACCGTGCGGCAGCCCCTTGGGCTCCGTGGACCCCCGTCGCGACAAACCCTCCCCCCTCACAGGTTTGCGCGGTTAAAGCGGCAGATCATCCCGGGGGGGCCCGCTGCTATTTCTGAGGCCAGGCGAAACACCCCCGGCAGTGCTGCCCGGCCCGCGCAGCGATTTGCAAGAGCTGCGGCAAAAAAGGCCATTTCGCGGCTGTGTGCCGGTCCCGGGGGGTCACCGCTGTCCCCGGAGAAGAAAGAGTGCAGCGCATCCCAAACGCTCTCCAACGCCCACCCCCCTCCAGCGCCCTATGTGCGACCCGCAGGTGCCGCCATTTTGAGTCCCGGCCACCACGGGGGGAGGATGGACGCCGCCATCTTGTGACCCCCCCAGTCATGTGCGATGCATGGGGGTGGCCATTTTGTCCACCCCCGCTGCCATCTTGGGACCCCCCAGCCATGTGCGATGCATGGGGCGGCCATTTTGTTCACCCCCGCCGCCATCTTGGATGACAACAATGGACCCCAGCATCGACGGCTCCACGGGGTTCGAAGAAGACGCTGAGACACTGCGACCACGTCTGGCCTCGGTGACGCTGGACCAAGCACGGCCCCGGACGCTCCAGACGACGACAACAACGGTGCTGATCAACGGACACGAGACACCATGCCTGATCGACTCCGGGAGCACAGAAAGCTTCATCCACCCCGACACGGTAAGACGCTGTTTTTTGACCATCCGTCCCAGTACGCAAAAGATTTCCCTAGCTGCAGGATCCCACTCCGTACAGATCAAAGGGTTCTGCATAGTGACCCTAACGGTGCAAGGGAGGGAGTTTAAAAACTGCAGGCTCTACGTCCTTCCCCAACTCTGTGCGCCCACATTACTGGGATTAGACTTCCAGTGCAACCTGCAGAGCCTAACCTTCAAATTCGGCGGCCCAATACCCCCACTCACTATCTGCGGCCTCGCGACCCTCAAGGTTGAACCCCCATCCTTGTTTGCAAACCTCACCCCAGATTGCAAACCCGTCGCCACTCGGAGCAGATGGTACAGCGCCCAGGACCGGACATTTATTCGGTCCGAAGTCCAGCGGTTGCTGAAGGAAGGCATAATCCAGGCCAGCAATAGTCCCTGGAGAGCGCAGGTGGTAGTAGTAAAGACAGGGGAGAAGCAAAGGATGGTCATAGACTATAGCCAGACCATCAACAGGTACACACAACTAGACGCGTACCCTCTCCCCCGCATATCCGACATGGTCAATCGGATTGCCCAATACAAGGTCTTCTCCACCGTGGACCTCAAGTCCGCCTACCACCAGCTCCCCATCCGCCCAAGTGACCGAAAGTACACAGCCTTCGAGGCAGACGGGCGACTATACCACTTCCTAAGGGTCCCATTTGGCGTCACAAACGGAGTCTCGGTCTTCCAACGGGAGATGGACCGAATGGTCGACCAGCACGGTTTACGGGCCACGTTCCCGTATCTCGACAACGTAACCATCTGCGGCCACGATCAGCAGGACCACGACGCCAACCTCCAAAAATTCCTCCAGACCGCTAAAGCCTTGAACCTCACGTACAACGAGGACATATGCGTGTTTAGCACTAATCGGCTAGCCATCTTGGGATATGTAGTGCGCAATGGGATAATAGGCCCCGACCCCGAACGCATGCGCCCCCTCATGGAATTTCCCCTCTCCCACTGCTCCAAAGCCCTGAAACGCTGCCTGGGGTTCTTTTCATATTACGCCCAGTGGGTCCCCCAGTACGCAGACAAGGCCCGCCCCCTAATACAGAGCACTACCTTCCCCCTGTCGACAGAGGCTCGCCAGGCCTTCAGCCGCATCAAAGCGGATATCGTAAAGGCCACGATGCGCGCCATCGACGAGTCCCTCCCCTTCCAGGTCGAAAGCGACGCCTCCGACGTAGCTCTGGCGGCCACCTTTAACCAAGAGGGCAGACCCGTGGCCTTTTTCTCCCAGACCCTCCACGCCTCAGAAATCCGCCACTCCTCAGTGGAAAAGGAAGCCCAAGCCATAGTGGAAGCTGTGCGACATTGGAGGCATTACCTGGCCGGCAGGAGATTCACTCTCCTCACCGACCAACGGTCGGTAGCCTTCATGTTCGATAATGCACAGCGGGGCAAAATTAAAAATGACAAGATCTTAAGGTGGAGGATCGAGCTCTCCACCTTCAACTACGAGATCTTGTACCGTCCCGGAAAGCTGAACGAGCCGTCCGATGCCCTATCCCGCGGCACATGTGCCAACGCACAAATAAACCATCTCCAAACCCTCCACGAGGACCTCTGCCACCCGGGGGTCACTCGGTTTTACCATTTTATAAAGTCCCGCAACCTCCCCTACTCTGTGGAGGAGGTCCGAACAGTCACCAGGAACTGCCACATCTGCGCAGAGTGCAAACCGCACTTTTTCAGGCCGGATAGAGCGCACCTGATCAAGGCTTCCCGTCCCTTTGAACGCCTCAGTCTGGATTTCAAAGGGCCCCTCCCCTCCACCGACCTCAACACATACTTCCTGAACGTGGTGGACGAGTACTCTCGTTTCCCTTTCGCCATCCCCTGCCCCGACATGACAGAGGCCACAGTTATTAAAGCCCTTAGCACCATATTCACACTGTTCGGTTGTCCCGCATATATCCATAGCGACAGGGGGTCCTCCTTCATGAGTGACGAGCTGCGCCAGTTCCTGCTCAGCAAGGGTATAGCCTCGAGCAGGACGACCAGCTACAACCCTCAGGGGAACGGGCAAGTAGAGAGGGAGAACGGCACGGTATGGAAGACCGTCCTACTGGCCCTGCGGTCCAGGGATCTCCCAGTTTCACGGTGGCAGGAGGTCCTCCCGGACGCTCTCCACTCCATCCGGTCGCTGCTGTGTACCACCACTAATCAAACGCCTCATGAGCGCCTCCTTGTCTTCCCTAGGAGGTCCTCCTCTGGAACGTCGCTGCCAACCTGGCTGGCGGCCCCAGGACCCATCTTGCTCCCGAAACATGTACGGGCGCACAAATCGGACCCGTTGGTCGAGAGGGTTCACCTCCTCCACGCGAACTCGCAGTACGCCTACGTGGCGTACCCCGACGGCCGACAGGACACGGTCTCCCTGCGGGATCTGGCGCCCGCCGGCAACACGCACACCCCCCCGACACCAATCACCCCCTCCCTGCCACAGGCGCACCCCGCGACCGCCCCCTTCCCGGGAGGATCGGTCCTCCTCCCGTGTCCGACCAGGAGTGAAGCAGAAGCAGACACCGTAAAGCTCCCGGAGACGACAACGCTGGAACAAGCACCTGCACCACCACCGGGGCTGAGGCGATCGACAAGGAAGACCAGACCGCCCGCTCGACTCGTGGCATCGGTGTAACACAAGAATGTTGTGGACTTTAACGAGAATGTTCCTTTTCTTCTTACGAATATTGTAAACTGTTTACAAACCCTGTACATAGCCCAGTGTAGGGCAAAGTGTAGGGCACTGTAATGACATGAAAAAAGTTTTTTTTCCTCCCAGGACCAGCCTTGTAAACCCCTACCACCATTCGAAGCACCACCCCGCCGGGTTCATTTTTAACAAGGGGTGAATGTGGTAGTATGCATTAGGGGTCATGTGGGACTGTGAAGCCGTGATGCCATTGGCTGACAGATCCCGGGTCCTGGTTGGCTGTTGATCTCTAGCTCCGCCCTGAAGGCGGAGTATAAGAACCAGGAGTTCTCCCCGCAGCTCCAGTCTGTTGCTGAAATGCGGGGAACAAGTCACGCTTAATAAAGCCTCATCGACTTCATCTCTATTCGTCTCTCGTGAGTCATTGTGCGCTACACCCGATTCTCACACTTTCATTTGGCGGCGTTTTGTTGAGTTTTTGTCTCTCCTTTTTGTTCTTTTTGGGTTGTGCTGCGCCCGTCGTTTTGGAGTCCACCCCCTTTTCTTTCTCCCTCAGTCACTTTGTGTTCCTTTACTCAGTCGCTCCAATAGGCATCATGCAGCACACTCGTCCCCTGCTGCATGGAGAGAAATGTGGCCGGGCTTCACCAAAACAAAAACAAAATGGTGTGTTTGCATTCTTTGACCCTAATTTTATAATTTATAGCAGTAACACCTTATAAAAGTTGCTGGGAGTTTGTGTAACTGAGAGGGAGAATCTTGGCCTCTTGCTGTGTTTCTAGTTTAACCATTTTCCTGCGCATGAGATCATTTTCTCCCTCTTTCCCCAGGAATCTGAATTTTGAATAAGAACATAAGAACTAGGAGCAGGAGTCGGCCATCTGGCCCCTCGAGCCTGCTCCACCATTCAATGAGATCATGGCTGATCTTTGTGGACTCAGCTCCACTCTCCGGCCCGTACACCATATCCCCCAATCCCTTTATTCTTTAGAAAGGCATCTAACTTTTTCTTAAAAACGTTTAAAGGAGGAGCCTCAACTGCTTCACTGGGCAAGCAATTCCAGAGATTCACAACCCTTTAGGTGAAGAAGTTCCCCCTACACTCTGTCCTAAATCTACCTCCCCTTATTTTGAGGCTATGCCCCCTAGTTCTGCTTTCACCCGACCAGTGGAAACAACCTGCCCCCATCTATCCTATCTATTCCCTTCATAATCTTATATGTTTCTATAAGATCCCCCCCGCATCCTTCTAAACTCCAACGGGTACAGTCCCAGTCTACTCAACCTCTCGTCATAATCTAATCACCTCAACTCTGGGATCAACCTAGTGAATCTCCTCTGCACTCCCTCCAGTGCCAATATGTCCTTTCTCAGGTAAGGAGACCAAAACTGAACCCAATACTCCAGATGTGGCCTCACCAACACCCTATACAATTGCAGCGTAACCTCCCTAGTCTTGAACTCCATCCCTCCAGCAATGAAAGACAATACTCGATTAGCCTTCTTCATCACCTATTGCACCTGCACACCGACTTTTTGCGACTCGTGCACCAGCACACCCAGGTCCCTCTGCACAGCAGCATGTTTTAACATCTTACCGTTTAAATAATAAACCATTCCTCTGTTATTCCTCCCAAAATGGATAGCCTCACACTTGGCAACATTGAATTCCATCTGCCAGACCCTAACCCATTCACCTAACCTATCCAAATCCTTCTGCAGACTTCCGGTATCCTCTGTACTTTTTGCTTTACCACTCATCTTAGTGTCGTCTGCAAACTTTGACACATTGCACTTGGTCCACAACTCCAAATCATCTATGCAAATTGTGAACAACTGCGGGCCCAACACTGATCCTTGAGGGACCCCACTAGTTACACGTTGCCAACCAGAGAAACACCCATTTATCCCCACTCTCTGCTTTCTGTTAGTTAACCAATCCTCTACCAATGCTACCACTTTACCCTCAATGCCATGCATCTTTAGTTTATGCAGCAACCTTTTGTGTGGCACCTTGTCAAAAGCTTTCTGGAAATCCAGGTATACCACATCTGCAATGTGAGCAGGAATCTTTGGACAAGGGCTATTCTCCAGAGGACAAGTGGATGGACTGAGGCCTACTCCACAGGCCGCACTCACGCGAGTTGTCTCTTTATTGCCGCCCCGGCCTTGCACTTAGACACAAACACATTAACCCTTTGGTGGGTGACAAAGAGCAAATTAAAAACCTGCAATATGAAGCTGTCTAAATTTTGTTTATGAACCCAAAATAACAGGGTTCTTTTAAATCTGGGTGTCCCGAAAGAGAGGGAGGGGTTGGATTTCATTGTCTGAGCCCCGATCACTCTCCGTATAACCTGTTAGCTATTTTAAACGACACTCAACACTGCTGACTGCACCTTCTGGGATCTTTCTGTGTACCAATGGATTTTGTTTTAAAAAGGTTTTTCTCAGTTTTGAGAGGCAGTTTAACTCTTTCAGAGGATTGAAGGGAGTTCTTTAGACTGGGTCCAATCCACACACACAGGATGAGGGGGGAGGAAAGGGTTTAGATCCAGGGGGGACTGGAGCTCGTAGCAGGAGTGAGGGGGGTGGGCGGGGGGAGAGGAAAGACAGCATCCCGCCTGGTTAGGTTCACATTGCTGCTGCTGTGGGATCTTGCTGTTCACGCAAAGGCCTGTGGCCTTTGCCCGCAAAGTAATTGAGATCTCAACTCTTAAATTAAAATAGCACACGGACTGCAAAGTGGGTTCAAAGGTCTCACATTTTAAGGACTTGGGAATGAGTGAGTTGCTGAACCGATTTCACAGGGGACTGAGGGGATATTCAGCCAGGATCACACTGCTGCGTGTGGGATCTTACTGTGCAATCAATACTGCTGTCAGTTTGTACAGTGCAACAATGGTGTAGAAACAGAGAGAGATAGAGAAATCCCAGATCAGAAATTCTGAACTCAATTTGCAAAGTGTTATCATTTTGGCGATCTCCCTGTGCACACGTTGCCAGCAGAATTCACAAAATTAATAATATTGGGGTCACTTTAGGGCAGCAGGGTGGCGCAGTGGGTTAGCACTGCAGCCTCACGGCGCCGAGGTCCCAGGTTCGATCCCGTCAGTGTCCGTGTGGAGTTTGCACATTCTCCCCGTGTCTGCGTGTGTTTCACCCCCACAACCCAAAGGTGTGCTACGTTGGTGAATTGGCCACCCTAAATTGCCCCTTAATTGGAAAAAATGAATTGGGTATTTTAAATTTATTTTCAAAAAATTAAACAATAAAAAAAAATAGTGGGGTCACTTTCAAAACAAATTCATTGACTGTAAAGTAATCTCGATGGCTCGGAATAACAGTCCCTTAACTTGAAGCGGGTATAATTCTGGAATGAAGCCTGTATTTTAGGCCGAGACATAAATATGAGGGAGAAATTAAATTGGCAGGGGGCCATTTGAATTCAGGTTACTGTTATTGTGAGTGTTGGATTCCTGTGCCTGACTCTCTCTCTCTCCTTCCCAACTACTGGGGTACTGGAGTGAGGGGGAGACAGAGCGCGGAGTACGGAAAGAGTGTGGGGAGGGGTATGAGGGAGATTAGAGAGAGGGAGAGGAGAAAGACAGAGAGAGCATGAAGGGAGAGGGAGGCTGTGAAAAGGAGAGGCTTTCTCTCCCTCTCTACCTTCTTTCCATTCTTGCCTCTCTCTCTCTCTCTGTCTCCCCTGCTTTCTGCCACTATCTGTCCATCTCTCTCCAGCATTTTAGTGTCTCTTTAAACCTTTAATCGAAGAAAACCACCCCACAAACTGCAATGGGGAGTCTCATCCCTTCTTTCTGGGGATACCCTGATTTGGGAAAAGAATAGAAATAAATGGTGGGAGGGAGACTTTAAAAAGTCTCTAAACGGACCGGGCAGTGGGTTTCCCAGTTTAAAGAGGGGGATTTCTCTCTTTCTGGGGACAGTGGATGTGTCTCCAGACTGGGAATACCCATGGTGTTCAGGGGGGGAGTATAGGGGGGGCAGGGGGAGATGGAAGAACAAATATAGCAGGCAATGGAAGGAATATGTCCCCCCCCCTCCCCGCTCACCTGCCTGTCCCTGACAGGATCAAATTGCTGGTTGTGGGATCCTGCTGTGCATCAATGGCCTGCTGCATTTCCTAAACTTCAACTTAGAGACCACACACATTTAAAATTAAACTAGTTGTCTGAGTGTAAAGCAGTCGGAAGGGGGTGAGGGAGTGGGTGTGAAATGAATAGGCCGCAGCCTGGGTAAAGATTTGACCTCAATCCCAGTGGTGTTTGTGTTTTAGACAGGGCGGTGGCATTGGAAGGATTTCTGAGGGGGTTTTGTGGTGAAATATCCCTGTCTCTGTCCCTCCAGCTTTCTATCTCTCTCTCTTTCCAATCTCTCCCTCTTCCCAATCTCTCTCTCTTTCCAATCTCTCCCTCTTCCCAATCTCTCCCTCTTTCCCAATCTCTCCCTCTTTCCAATCTCTCCCTCTTTCCAATCTGTCTCTCTTTCCAATCTCTCCCTCTTTCCAATCTCTCCCTCTTTCCAATCTCTCCCTCTTTCCAGCCATTTCTTTCTCTATTTCACCTTGTAGTAAATGTAAAAGAAAATCCCAATGCGATTTGTCGAGAGATAAGAGAGAGGGAGAGGGAAAACAGAGAGAGGGTGGAGGGAGAGCGAGAGGAAAAGAGAGGGGAGAGAGAGGTCGGAGGGAGATGGAGAGAAAAAGAGAGGTGGAGAGAGAAAGACAGAGAGAGATACAGTGAAAAGGAAAGGGTCTGTGGGTGGGGTTCTGCTGTGTGCAGTCAAGCTCGGCCCAGTTACATTGTGTTTTAGAAAGTGCGATTTTACACAAACTACAGCCCTGAGACAGTCGATTTGAAAATGTCTCCTGAGGGAAAGAAGCCCTGTGAGAAAATGAGAGGGGGTGTGGGAGAAATTCCCTGTCTCTTTTTTCCCCACCGCACCTCCCCCCTCCCCCACCACAAGCCTCTCTCTCTCTCTCCGGCTACCTCTCTCTATATTTCCTCTTCCAATAAAATGATAGAAACACCAATGTGATTTGTCGTTATTTGAATGGGGGGCTGGCGGGGGTGGGGAATGTGTGTGTGTGGGGGGGGGGGAGGTTGAGTGGGAGGTTGTTAAGAGACACAGGATATGGACTGGGCTCCTGTATCCATCATGTTTATTTATTGTGGGATCCTGCTGTGCACACTGCAACATGTAAACGTGAACACACCGCCTTTCCTAATGTTGCCCAGGTGCTGGGATTGAAGTTGTAAATGTGAGGCAGTGTCAGGGACTGTTTCTAATCCCAGCGTATCTCCTGTGCTGAAGATGGGCTGATTAGTGAAGTGTTGGTGATGGGGAGGGGGGTGCATGTGTGTGTGTGTGTGTGTCTGGGGCAGGCTGGGGGGGGGCAGGCTGGGCTGGGGGGGGGGGGTAATTCAGTCACCGAGTTCTCCAAAGTCTCCAAACTTTCCCCCACTCCCCCCACCTCACTGCCAGTTTCAAAGAGGGACTTTCATTTCACTTCAATGAGACAATTGGCCAATTGCACAGTGCCCGTGTTTTACTGGAACGTCAGTGTTGTGTGTGGAAAAGCCCAGGGCAGCGTTTGAATTGACTTTGACAAAATTTCTGCTTGTCAGATTCTCTGTCTCTTTCCCCGTCTTACTCCCCGAGTCAGAGAAATGGGTGAAGAGAGAGTGGCGAGGGAGGGGAGAGAGCGAGGGAAACAGGAATAGAGAACAGAATAGAGGAGGAGTTTGGTGGGAGGGTCAAAGAGGGGATGGGGAGGTGGGGGGGGGGGTAGGCACACAGTATATGGGGATCTCCAGTGTGGAGTCAGTGCCCTGCTCCCAGTCTCAGGGGGGTGGGGCAGGGGAGGGTTAGGTTATGTCCCCTCCCCCCCGCCAAAGGTGCTTTACAGTCCATTAACTAGTTTAATTTGACATTGTGTGTGGTCACTAAGCTGACAGTCCAGGGAAGGCTGCAGGCCAGTGGTGCACAGCAAGATCCCACAGACAGCAATGTGATCCTATCCGGGTGGGGAGGTGGGAGACACACTTTCCTTCCCCTGCCCGCTGACATCCGCCCTCCCTCTCCCCCGTACCCACACCCTCTCTCTGAACACGCCCCACCCCACCCGTGAACACCATCTGTATTGCCAGTCTGCAGACACTTCCCCTCTGCCCCCAGAAAGAGTTACCCTGCCCTCTGTGCACTGGCAAATCAGCTGCCCATTCCTTTAGGAGTCTTTTTCCAATCGCCCTTCCAGCAAATATTTCTATTCCCCAATCCGGTGCAGAAAGTGGGAGAAGTTAGCGGAAGCTGAGTTTAAAGTTGTTTAACACCAGACTGCATTCTGGATTCATGCTGGCAGGTTTATACATTGCGATGACGTGAGGCTTTAGTGACATTCGCAGGAATCAGTTTGAATTGAGATTTAGTGACAGGCTGACTTTCAATTTGTCCCTTTGTCTCTCTTTACCCATGAATCTCTCTATTTCCTCAGTCTGTGTCTCGTTCTGTCTCTCTCTGACTGTCTGTCTCTCCCTGTCTCCCGCTCCCTCTGACTGTCTCTCTCTCTCTCTCTTTACCTCTCTCTCTCTCTGACTGTCTCTCTCTCTCTTTACCTCTCTCTCTCTCCCTCCGCTCCTGCCTTTCTGTCTCTGCCAGTCTCTCCCTCGCTTTGTCTCTCTCTCTCTCTGCCTGTCTCTCTCCCTCTCTCTTTACCTCTCTCTCTCTCTCCCTCCGTCCTGCGTTTATGTCTCTGCCAGTCTCTCCCTCACTCTATTTCTCTCTCTCTCTGACTGTCTCTCTCTCTCTCGCTTTACCTCTCTCTCTCTCTCTGACTGTCTCTCTCTCTCTCTTTGCCTCTGTCTCTCTCCCTCCGTCCCTGCGTTTATATCTCTGCCAGTCTCTCCCTCCCTCTCTCTCCCTCTCTCTCTCTCTCTCTGACTGTCTGTCTCTCTCTCTCTGACTGTCTCTCTCTCTCTCTTTACCTCTCTCTCTCTCTCCCTCCGTCCCTGCGTTTATGTCTCTGCCAGTCTCTCCCTCACTGTCTCTCCCTCTCTCTCTCTGACTGTCTGTCTCTCTCTCTCTGACTGTCTCTCTCTCTCTCTCTTTACCTCTCTCTCTCTCCCTCCGCTCCTGCCTTTATATCTCTGCCAGTCTCTCCCTCAATCTGTCTCTCTCTCTCCCTCTCTCTCTGACTGTCTCTCTCTCTCTCTTTACCTCTCTCTCTCTCCCTCCGCTCCTGCCTTTCTGTCTCTACCAGTCACTCTCTCTACCTCCTCCCCACCCGTCTTTTTCTCCCTCTCTACATAAACAGTAAACACTTGGAATAGAACATAGAACAGTACAGCAGAGAACAGGCCCTTCGGCCCTCGATGTTGTGCCGAGCCTTGTCCGAAACCAAGATCAAGCTATCCCACTCCCTGTCATTCTGGTGTGCTCCATGTGACTATCCACTAACCGCTTGAAAGTTCCTAAAGTGTCCGACTGCACTCTCACAGCAGGCAGTCCATTCCACACCCTAACCACTCTCTGAGTAAAGAACCTACCTCGGACATCCCTCCTATATCTCCCACCCTTAATCTTCTCGTTATGCCCCCTTGTAACAGCTACATCCACCCGAGGAAATAGTCTCTGAAAGCCCACTCTATCTATCCCCCTCATTTTCTTATAAACCTCTATTCAGTCGCCTCTCATCCCCCTCCGCTCCAAAGACAAAAGCCCTAGCTCCCTCAAACTTTCCTCATAAGACCTATCCTGCAAACCAGGCAGCATCCTGGTAAATCTCCTTTGCACCCTGATGCACGAGCAATGACCACTAAAGCGAGGTTGTCGTCCAACTGAAGGCTTTAATAAGCTGGACGTTTCCCCCAGCAGCTCAGGCTGGGGCGGCACGGGCTCCTATACCCCGCCTAGCAGGGCGGAGCTTTCATACATTCTAACCAATAGAAAGCATTCAGTTTCCACCAATGGTGCTTCAGCCTATCAGGTACCGTAATACCTATAATACCACATTCACCCCCTGTTAAAAAAGAGTCCGGCGGGGGTGGTGGCCTGAAACTACAAAACATGGCACCGTGGTATAATTAGTTATGGAGATACTGTGATACCTCCGTACAGTGTTTAGTAACTATTTACAAGTCTGATAGCTGTGTACATTCGATGGTTTCTATTTACAGATTACAATTAAAATGAAGCAATCAGTCGATCGGGGGCCCTGGCCGTCCTCTCTGACCGTCGGAGCTTTTTCTGACTCCGGTGGAGGCTCGGGCGTCTGAGACTCCGGGAGCGTGGCTTCCATCTCCATGGCTGCTTCGGCACTCCTCGACGGCGCTGGTGGGGAAAACGGTTGACCTGGAAGGGGGCGTCGGTGGGTGGGGGGGGGGGGGGGGGGGTCCTCGGCGGGGCCGATGGAAGGGCCGATCCTCCGGGAAGGTGCTGCCGTGGAGGGGAGGGTGGGACTGGCGGCTGGAATGTACATGGGGTTCCGGCGGGCGCCAGGTCCCATAGGGAGACCGTATCTTGTCGGCCGTCGGGGTATGTCTCGTAGGCGTACAGGGGTTAGCGTGGAGCAGATGGACCCTCTCGACCAACGGGTCCGACTTGTGTGCCCGCACGTGTTTTCAGGGCAGGATGGGACCGGGTGCTGCCAGCCAGGTCGGGAACGAGGTCCCAGAGGAGGACTTCCTGGGGAAGACAAGGAGACGTTCGTGAGGTGTCTGGTTGGTGGTGGTACAAAGCAGTGACCGGATGGAGTGGAGGGCATCCAGGAGGACTACTTGCCAGCGGGAGACTGGGAGGTTCCTGGACTGTAGGGCCAGTAGGACGGTCTTCCAGATGGTTCCCTTCTCCCTCTCTACCTGTCCGTTACCCCGGGGGTTGTAACTGGTCGTCCTGCTCGAGGCGATGCGCTTGCTGAGCAGGAATTGACGCAGTTCGTCGCTCATAAAGGAGGACCCCCTATCACTGCGTATGTAAGCGGGGAACGCGAACAGTGTAAAGATACCCTGGAGGGCCTTGATAACGGTCTTTGCGGTCATGTCGGGGCAGGGGATGGCGAACGGGAACAGTCCTCGTCAATCACGTTCAGGAAGTACGTGTTGCGGTCGGTGGAGTGGAGGGGGCCTTTGAAGTCCATGCTGAGGCGTTCAAAGGGACGGGAAGCCTTTATCAGGTGCACCCTCTCTGGCCAGCAGAAGTGCGGTTTGCACTCCGCGCAGATTTGGCAGTCCCTGGTGGCTGTCCTGACCTCCTCGATGGAGTAGGGCAGGTTGCAGGTCTTGACAAAATGGAAAAGGCGAGTGGCCCCCGGGTGGCAGAGGTCCTCGTGGAGGGCTCGGAGGCGGTCCACTTGTTCGGTGGCACATGTGCCGTGGGACAGGGCGTCAGGAGGTTCGTTTAGCTTCCCGGGACGATACAAGGTCTCGGAGTTGTAGGTGGAGAGCTCGATCCTCCACTGCAAGATCTTGTCGTTTTTTATCTAGCCCCGCTGTGCATTATCGGACATCAAAGCAACCGACCGTTGGTCAGTGAGGAGAGTGAATCTCCTGCCGGCCAGGTAATGCCTCCAATGTCGCACAGCTTCCACTATGGCCTGGGCCTCCTTTTCGACTCAGGAGTGGCGGATTTCGGAGGCGTGGAGGGTACTGGAGAAGAAGGCCACGGGTCTGCCCGCTTGGTTGAGGGTGGCCGCCAGAGCTACATCGGACGCATTGCTCTCGAGCTGGAAGGGGAGGGACTCGTCGATGGCACGCATCGTGGCCTTTGCAATGTCTGCTTTGATGCGGCTGAAGGCCCGGCGGGCCTCTATCGACAGGGGAAGAACTGTGGGTTGGATCGGGGACGGGGCTTTTCCGCGTAGTTGGGGACCCACTGGGCATAGAAGCCCAGGCAACATTTCAGGGCCTTGGAGCAGTGAGGGAGGGGGAACTCCATAAGGGGGCGCATGCGTGCAGGGTCGGGGCCTATAACTCCATTTCGCGCCTTGTAGCCGAGGATGGCTAGACGGTCGGTGCTAAACACGCATTTATCCTTGTTGTATGTCAGGTTAAGGATTTTAGCCGTCTGGAGAAATGTTCGGAGGTTGGTGTCGTGGTCCTGCTGGTCGTGGCCACAGACGGTGACATTATAGAGATACGGGAATGTTGCCCGTAAACCGTGCCAGTCAACCATTCGGTCCATCTCGCGCTGGAAGACCGAGACCCCGTTGGCTCATGTCACAACAATGATTACTGGAATTAAAACCTGAGATATAATTGTTAGTGTCAGCGACATGCAAAATATTTCAAAATGCATATTATTGTAGCAAGTTAAAAAAATTAATACATATCGTTGGTGATCAATGGATTGAATGGAATCAGTTCCTTCCCATGAGCATTCTGTCGGAATATTATCAGCGTTTTAATGGTCTGTCTTTGGTTCTCAGTTCCATCAGGTCCGGTTTCCGAAGCTGCGCACGGCATTCCCCATTCCCGCAGCCGGTCAATGAGGTTTCCCGTTGTGGCCACCCCACGGTGTGGGGAAACCCGCGGACATGGGGGCGCTGCCTGCGAAGGGGAGGATCCTGCCCAGGGAGAATCCCATTGATTGGGATTGTGAGCTGAACAAATGTATGTTTAATTGATGTTATTATTGTTGTGTGGTCAGGAATTACAGATTCTATTCCACTGAATAACAATCTCCATTTCATTATTGTATAAACAATAATGAGAAACGGTCTGTGATTATTGGAATGAACAATCCTGCGGCAATCACAGTCAAAGATGCAATGAAATGTTTTCAGTCATTTGCTGCGTTTAGTGGACTGAAAAACAATTTTCTATTGATGTTGCGAAATAATAATTGGTTGTAATGTTTGTTGAACTTCAACATAATGAACAAACACGTAATGAATGAATGAGTTAATTGTTTATTTGCCAAGCAGTAAGTTCGAGTTCACTCTAATTATTGTGATAAATTACGTTAACAGGTGACTGATCTTCGACAGAAAATAATTAAATAATTCAAGTAATAAACACTCCATCTGTCATAATTTCACCAGTTTCAAGATATTTAATATCTGGACTCGGGATAGGATTTGGATTTGTTTGTTGTAACGTGTACCGAGGGACAGTTACAATGAATTCTCTATTCCAGATCTAACAGATCATTTAGTCGATGAGAAGAAACCAAAGTCCGTTAATGGGGCAACGAAAGGTCCACACTGCAAATACCGAGACAGCGGCATCGAGTGAAGCATCCAGGAGTAGTATTAATCAGATCAGCCCAGAAGAGGATCGTTTCGCAGTCCAGTAACAGCGGGGAAGAAGCTGTATTTGAATCTGTTTCTGCGTGTTCTCAGACTTTTGTATCTCCTGACCGATGGCAAAAGTTTGCAGTTAGTAAGCCGGTTGGATGGCTCTTTGATTATGCTGCCCGCTTTGCCAAGGCAGCGGTAGATACAGGCAATGGATGGGAGGTGGGTTCGCCTGATGGACGAGGCGGTGTTCACGACTCTTCGATGTTTCTTGCGGTCTTAAGCTGAGCAATTGCGACACAACGCTGTAATGCAGCCAGATAGGAAGCGTTCGATGCTGCACCTGTAAACGTTGGTAAGAGTCAGTGGGGACATGCCGAATTTCCACAGTTTCATGAGGAAGTATAGGCCCTGTTGTGATTTCTTAGTGGTAGCGTCGACGTGCTTGGAGCAGACAGATTTTTGGTGATGTGCATAACAAGGAATTTGAAGCTATCAACCATCTCCACCTCGGCCCCGCTGATGCACACAGTAGTGTGTACAGTACTTAGCTTCCTAAAAACAATGACTAGATCTTTAGTTTCCCGTCATTGAGGGCGAGATTGTTGTCGCTGCACCACTCTACTGGATTCTCTATCCCCCTCCCATATTATGACTTATCGTTGTTCGAGATCTGACCGAGCAGCAAACTTTAAATGGAGTTGGAGCCACATATTGCCACACGTCCTGGCTGTATCGGTAGTGTCGTACGGGGCTAAGCATGCAGCCTTCTGGGCACCGGTAATGAGAACAATCGCGGAGAAGGTCAGAATGATTGTGTCCGAAAGCGGAGCGTTAGTCAATGAATATGAGACTGACGTAGGAGTCCTTGTTGTGGAGATGTTCCAGGGATGAGTGTCGGGCCAGTGAGATGGCGTCTGCTGAGGACCGGTTACGGCACTATGCAAATTGTCGTGGATCGAGGCATCCGAGGAGTGTGGTGTTGATGTGCTTCATGGCCAAACTCTCGAAGCACTTCACTTCGATCGATGTCAAGTCCAACGGACGGTAGCCTTTGAGGCAAGTTGTCTGGTTCTTATTTCTTCTGGATATTTTATTATTTTTTTCAGTGGTTGCAAAATATCCGTCTCCCATTGAACAACACCTCCACCTGATTGTAACTGTGTGAACAATTGCCCCGTCCGGGCCCCCCTCACCATCGCCACCATATTGTGAATGTGTGTGTGTGAGGTTGTGAACACCGAACACTTCTGTCCGCCCACTCTCCACACCCTCCACGTTATTGTGAACAGATGTGTGAGGTTGTGAACTATTAACCCACCACATGACCTCCTCATCACCTCCCTGCTTTACTGTGAGTGCGTATGAGGTTGTGAAAAACTAGCACGTACAAGCGTTCTGCCCTTCGAAATGACTGTGAGAGTGTTAGTGTGTGAATTGGGGAACAAGTGTTCCGCCCGCCAATCACCGTCCTCTTCAACTGATAGTGATCATGTGTGTGAAGTTGTGAACTATTTCCCGGTTCAATCGACACGACAGCATATCCAATATGTTCTGAGAGTGTGAGGTTGAGAACAATTCCCCATACAACCGCGGCCTCAGAACTCCACCCATATTATTGAGAGTGAGTGTGAGGTTCAGAACAACTGCCAGGTCCAACCGCCCTCGTCACAACTCCCTCCACCTCAGCGTGAGGGGATTGATGTGGTGCAGAGTTGCCCCTCCCAAAGGCATATCAGCCGACTGTATTGTGAGTGTGTGAGGTTGTGGACAAGTACTCTGTCCAACCGCCCCGAACGACTAATCGGGTTCGGGAAAATCACAAGGCTTTTTACACGTACATAAAAAGCAAGAGGGTAGCCAGGGAACGGATTGGCCCACTGAATGATAGGCAAGGGAATCTATGTGTGAAGCCAAGGAAATGGGCGAGGTACTAAATGAATACTTTGCATCAGTATTCAGCAAAGAGAAGGAATTAGTGGATGTTGAGTCTGGAGAAGGGGGTGTAGATAGCCTGGGTCACATTGTCATCCAAAAAGACGAGGTGTTGGGTGTCTTAAAAAATATTAAGGTAGATAAGTCCCCAGGGCCTGATGGGATCTACCCCAGAATACTGAAGGAGGCTGGAGAGGAAATTGCTGAGGCCTTGACAGAAATCTTTGGATCCTCACAGTCTTCAGGTGATGTCCCCGAGGACTGGAGAATAGCCACTCTTGATCCTTTGTTTAAGAAGGGTAGCAGGGATAACCCAGGGAACTACAGGCCGGTGAGCCTTACGTCAGTAGTAAGGAAATTACTGGAGAGAATTCTTCGAGACAGGATCTACTCCGATTTAGAAGCAAATGGACGTATTAGTGGGAGAGCATAATTTTGTGAAGGGGAGGTCGTGTCTCACTCAATTGATAACGTTTTTAGAAGAGGTCACAAAGATGATTTATGCAGGTAGGGTAGTGGATGTTGTCTATATGGACTTCAGTAAGGCCTTTGACAAGGTCCCTCATGGCAGACTGGTACAAAAGGTGAAGTCACATGGTATCAGGGGTGAGCTGCCAAGGTAGAAACAGCGGGCAGCACGGTAGCATTGTGGATAGCACAATTGTTTCACAGCTCCAGGGTCCCAGGTTCAATTCAGGCTTGGGTCACTGTCTGTGCGGAGTCTGCACATCCTCTCCGTGTGCGCGTGGGTTTCCTCCGGGTGCTCCGGTTTCCTCCCACAGTCCAAAGATGTGCAGGTGAGGTGCATTGGCCATGATAAATTACCCTTAGTGTCCAAAATTGCCCTTAGTGTTGGGTGGGGTTACTGGGTTATGGGGATAGGATAGAGGTGTTGACCTTGGGTAGGGTGCTCTATCCAAGAGCCGGTGCAGACTCGATGGGCTGAATGGCCTCCTTCTGCACTGTAAATTCTATGAGAACTGGCTAGGTCATAGAAGGCAGAGAGTAGCAATGGAAGGGTGCTTTTCTAATTGGAGGGCTGTGACCAGTGGTGTTCCGCAGGGATCAGTGCTGGGACCTTTGCTGTTCGTAGTATACATAAATGATTCGGAGGATAATGTAACTGATCTGATTAGTAAGTTTGCAGATGACACAAAGGTTGGTGGAATTGCGGATAGCGATGAGGACTGTCAGAGGATACAACAGTATTTAGATCGTGTGGAGACTTGGGCGGAGAGATGGCAGATGGAGTTTAATCTGGACAAATGTGAGGGAATGCATTCTGGAAGGTCAAATGCAGGTCGGGAATATACAGTGAATTGTAGAACCCTCAAGAGTATTGAAAGTCAGAGACATCGAGGTGGACAGGTCCACAGGTCACTGAAAGGGGCAACACAGGTGGAGAAGGTAGTCAAGAAGGCATACGGCATGCGTGCCTTCATTGGCCGGGGCATTGAGGAGAAGAATTGGCAAGTCATGTTGCAGCTGTATAGAACCTTAGGCCACACTTGGAGTATAGTGTTCAATTCTGGTCGCCACACTACCAGAAGGATGTGAAGGATTTAGAGAGGGTGCAGAAGAGATTTACCAGAATGTTGCCTGGTATGGAGGGCATTAGCTATGAGGAGCGGTTGAATAAACTCGGTTTGTTCTCACTGGAACGAAGGAGGTTGAGGGGCGACGTGATAGAGGTCTACAAAGTTACGAGGGGCATAGACAGAGTGGATAGTCAGAGGCTTTTCCCCAGGGTAGAGGGGTCAATTACTCGGGGGCATAGGTTTAAGGTGAGAGGGGCAAGGTTTAGAGTAGATGTACGAGGCAAGTTTTTTACGCAGAGGGTAGCAGTGGGTGCCTGGAACTCGCTACCGGAGGAGGTGGTGGAAGCAGGGACAATAGGGACATTTAAGGGGCATCTTGACAAATATATGAATAGGATGGGAATAGAGGGATACGCACCCAGGAAGTGTAGAAGATTGTAGTTTAGTCGGGCAGCATGGTCGGCAAGTGCATGGAGGGCCGAAGGGTCTGTTCCTGTGCTGTACATTTCTTTTTACCCCTTCCAACTTATTGTCAGTGTGTGTGAGGTTGCCAACTCCTGCCCCATCCACTGGGCTCGTCATCCGCCAGCTTACTGTGAGTGTGTGTGACACTGTGAACATCTGGCCCATCCAGCCGGTTCCTACTCCCCGCCTCACTGTGAGTGTGTGTGACGCTGTGAACATCTGGCCCGTCCAGCCGGTTACTACTCCCCCGCCTCACTGTGAGTGTGTGTGACATTGTGAACATCTGGCCCATCCAGCCGGTTCCTACTCCCCCGCCTCACTGTGAGTGTGTGTGACGCTGTGAACATCTGGCCCATCCTGCCGGTTCCTACTCCCCCGCCTCACTGTGAGTGTGTGTGACGTTGTGAACATCTGGCCCATCCAGCCGGTTCCTACTCCCCCGCCTCACTGTGAGTGTGTGTGACGCTGTGAACATCTGTCCCATCCAGCCAGTTCCTACTCCCTCGCCTCACTGTGAGTGTGTGTGACGTTGTGAACATCTGGCCCATCCAGCCGGTTCCTACTCCCCCGCCTCACTGTGAGTGTGTGTGACGCTGTGAACATCTGGCCCATCCAACCGGTTCCCACTCCCCCACCTCACTGTGAGTGTGTGTGACGTTGTGAACATCTGGCCCATCCAGCCGGTTCCTACTCCCCCGCCTCACTGTGAGTGTGTGTGACGCTGTGAACATCTGGCCCGTCTAGCCGGTTCCTACTCCCCCGCCTCACTGTGAGTGTGTGTGTCGTGAACATCTGGCCCATCCAGCCGGTTCCTTCTCCCCCGCCTCACTGTGAGTGTGTGTGACGCTGTGAACATCTGGCCCATCCAGCCGGTTCCTACTCCCCCGCCTCACTGTGAGTGTGTGTGACGTTGTGAACATCTGGCCCATCCAGCCGGTTCCTACTCCCCCGCCTCACTGTGAGTGTGTGTGACGTTGTGAACATCTGGCCCATCAAGCCGGTTCCTACTCCCCCGCCTCACTGTGAGTGTGTGTGACGTTGTGAACATCTGGCCCATCCAGCCGGTTCCCACTCCCCCGCCTCACTGTGAGTGTGTGTGACGCTGTGAACATCTGGCCCGTCTAGCCGGTTCCTACTCCCCCGCCTCACTGTGAGTGTGTGTGTTGTGAACATCTGGCCCATCCAGCCGGTTCCTACTCCCCGCCTCACTGTGAGTGTGTGTGATGCTGTGAACATCTGGCCCATCCAGCCGGTTCCTACTCCCCCGCCTCACTGTGAGTGTGGGTGACGCTGTGAACATCTGGCCCATCCAGCCGGCTCCTACTCCCCGCCTCACTGTGAGTGTGTGTGACGTTGTGAACATCTGGCCCATCCAGCCGGTTCCTACGCCCCCACCTCACTGTGAGTGTGTGTAACGCTGTGAACATCTGGCCCATCCAGCCGGTTCCTTCTCCCCGCCTCACTGTGAGTGTGTGTGACGTTGTGAACATCTAGCCCATCCAGCCGGTTCCTACTCCCCTGCCTCACTGTGAGTGTGTGTGTTGTGAACATCTGGCCCATCCAGCCGGTTCCTACTCCCCGCCTCACTGTGAGTGTGTGTGACGCTGTGAACATCTGGCCCATCCAGCCGGTTCCTACTCCCCGCCTCACTGTGAGTGTGTGTGACGTTGTGAACATCTGGCCCATCCAGCCGGTTCCTACGCCCCCACCTCACTGTGAGTGTGTGTAACGCTGTGAACATCTGGCCCATCCAGCCGGTTCCTTCTCCCCCGCCTCACTGTGAGTGTGTGTGACGTTGTGAACATCTGGCCCATCCAGCCGGTTCCTACTCCCCCGCCTCACTGTGAGTGTGTGTGACGCTGTGAACATCTGGCCCGTCTAGCCGGTTCCTACTCCCCCGCCTCACTGTGAGTGTGTGTGACGCTGTGAACATCTGGCCCATCCAGCCGGTTCCTACTCCCCCGCCTCACTGTGAGTGTGTGTGACGCTGTGAACATCTGGCCCAGCCAGCCGGTTCCTACTCCCCCGCCTCACTGTGAGTGTGTGTGACTTTGTGAACATCTGGCCCATCCAGCCGGTTCCTACTCCCCCTCCTCACTGTGAGTGTGTGTGACGTTGTGAACATCTGGCCCATCCAGCCGGTTCCTACTCCCCCGCCTCACTGTGAGTGTGTGTGATGTTGTGAACATCTGGCCCATCCAGCCGGTTCCTACTCCCCCGCCTCACTGTGAGTGTGTGTGACGTTGTGAACATCTGGCCCATCCAGCCAGTTCCTACTCCCCCGCCTCACTGTGAGTGTGTGTGACGTTGTGAACATCTGGCCCATCCAGCCGGTTCCCACTCCCCCGCCTCACTGTGAGTGTGTGTGACGTTGTGAACATCTGGCCCATCCAGCCGGTTCCTACTCCCCCGCCTCACTGTGAGTGTGTGTGACGGTGTGAACATCTGGCCCATCCAGCCGGTTCCTACTCCCCCGCCTCACTGTGAGTGTGTGTGACGTTGTGAACATCTGGCCCATCCAGCCGGTTCCCACTCCCCCGCCTCACTGTGAGTTTGTGTGGCATTGTGAACATCTGGCCCATCCAGCCGGTTCCTACTCCCCCGCCTCACTGTGAGTGTGTGTGACGTTGTGAACATCTGGCCCATCCAGCCGGTTCCTACTCCCCCGCCTCACTGTGAGTGTGTGTGACGGTGTGAACATCTGGCCCAGCCAGCCGGTTCCTACTCCCCCGCCTCACTGTGAGTGTGTGTGACGTTGTGAACACCTGCCCCATACTGCGGCTCCTCACGCCTTCCATCAGGGTCCCAGTTTCGAATCCAGAATTGGGTCACTGTCTGTAGAGAGGATGCACGTTTTCTCCCTGTCTACGAGGGGGTCCGGTGGGGGCTCCTGTTCCTTCCCACAATTCCCAAAAGTTAGGAATGTTGCGACCAGGGGCTTTTCACAGTAACTTCGTTGCAGTGTTAAGCCGACTTGTGACAATGAAGATTTTAATAATTATTTTAATCATTCTTATATTATGACTATTTGTGTGAGGTTATGGAAAATTATCCCGTCCGGCCGCTCCCTCACCTGCACCTATGAATTTGATAGAAATTAGTCTTCCAGTATGTTCATAAATAGAGTTTGCGATGTTTTCGTCCCCTCACGTGAGCACGGTGGCACAGTTGTTCGCGCTGCTGCCTCGCAGCTCCAGGGTCCCAAGGTTCAATTCGGGCCTCGGATGCTTCAATTCCATCCGAGACCGTTGCATGGATTTTTTTCTTTCTCCCCGTGTGTGCGTGGGTTTCCTCCGGGTGCTCCGGTTTCCCCACAGTCCAAAGATGTGCAGGTTAGGTGGATTGGCCGTGATAAATTGTCCCTTGGTGTTGAAAAGGTTGGGTCGGGTTCCTACGTTACGGGGATAGGTTGGACGCCTGAGGTTGAGTCGTCTGCTTTTCCCACAGCCTGTGCACACTCGATGGGCTGAATGTCCTCCTTCGGCACTGTAAGTTCTATGATTCGATGATCATGTGACCACACACATTTCTAAATACTGCTACTTACGCGAAAGTGGCGTAAGGGAAGTGAACCGAGTTTCTCTTCTTCCGATCCGTCACAGCACCTATAAGAAAATGGTACAGAGGCTGAAGAGGGGTTTCTGTGAGAAGCCCAAATAAAACGGTCCAGGGGCAGCATGAAAATTCATTGATGGAGAGTTTACGGCGTCGATTACAGAATCAGTTAAGTTACAGCGCAGAAGGAGGCCATTCAGCCCATCGAGTCTGCACCGGTCCTACTTCAGCCCACACCTCCACCCTGTCCCCGTAACCCCACGGAAACCTTTGGGACACTAAGGGCTATTTCTCACGGCCAATTCACCGAACCTGCAAACTTTCGATTCTGGGGGGAAAGGGGAGCACCCGGAGGAAACCCACGCAGACACGGGGAGAACGGTGCAGACTCCACACAGACAGTGACCCAAGCCGGGAATCGAGCCTGGGAATCCTTGAGCTGTGACGTAACTGTGCTCGGCGCTCTGGCACCGTGCTACCCTAACCGATAGGTGAACGTGATATGACAGGACAATTTCTCTCCAGATGGTGCTGACAGCGAGCTGCTGTGAGGTGAAGATGTGCTGAATGGATCAAAGACATAGAGAGGAAATAATAACAGGAAGGGATAACTTATTTTGAAAAAAGTACCCAAAAAATGCAGCACAAATTTAAATGTTAAGACCTTTGTCATTTTTTGATTTGATTTGATTTGATTTATTATTGTCACAGGTATTAGTATACAGTGAAAAGTAGTGTTTCTTGCCTGCTGTATAAACCCTGCATCAGGAAGGAGGGACTGCAGAATATAATATGACAGTTAAAACAAGGTGTTGCGAAAGGATCAACTTAATACGAGGTAGGTCCATTCAAAAGTCTCATTGCGCTCGGGAAGAAGCTGTTCTTGTGTCGGTTGGTACGTGACCTCAAACTTTGCTATCTTTTACCTGACGGCAGGAGGTGGCAGAGAGTCTGTCCGGGGTGCCTGGGGTCCGTAATTATGCTGGCTGCCTTTCTGAAGCAGCGGGAATTGTAGACAGAGTCAATGGGTGGGAGGCCGGTTCGCGTGATGGACTGGGCTACATTCACCACCTTTCGTAGTTTCCTGCGGTCTTGGGCAGAGCAGGCTCCATACCAAGCTGTGATACAACCAGAAAGAATGCTGTCCATGGTGCATCGGTAGAAGTTGGTGAGGATCGTAGCTGACATGCCAAATTTCCTCAGTCTTCTGAGAAAGTAGAGTCGTTGGTGGGCTTTCTTAACTATAGTGTCGGCATGGGGGGACCAGGACAGGCTGCTGGTGATCTGGACACCTAAAAACTTGAAGATCTCGACCCTTTCTACTTCCTTCCCATTGATGTGGACAGGGGCATGTTCTCCACTATGCTTCCTGACGTCGATGATTATCTCCTTCATTTTGTTGACATTGAGGGAGAGATTATTGTCGTCGCACCAGTTCACCAGATTCTCTATCTCATTCCTGTACTCCGTCTCGTCATTGTTTGAAGTCCGACCCACTACGGTGGTGTCATCAGTAAATTTGAGAATCGGGTTGGAGGGGAATTTGGCCGCACAGTCAGAGGTGTATAAGGAGTACAGTAGGGGGCTGAGGACACAGCCTTGTGGGGCACCAGTGTTGAGGATGATCGTGGAGGAGGTATTGTTGCCTATCCTTACTGCTTTCCCTTTGGATTTCGGCGGCAGCGGTGTGCAGGGGCCTTCTTGGAGGTGAGTAGTGTATTTAAAAACCTTGCCTTTACAGGAGCAGCCCTTTGGATTTCGGCGGCAGCGGTGCGCAGGGGCCTTCTGGGAGGTGAGTAGTGTATTTAAAAACCTTACCTTTACAGGAGCAGACCTTTGGATTTCGGCGGCAGCGGTGCGCAGGGGCCTTCTTGGAGGTGAGTAGTGTATTTAAAAACCTTACCTTTACAGGAGCAGCCCTTTGGATTACGGCGGCAGCGGTGCGCAGGGGCCTTCTTGGAGGTGAGTAGTGTATTTAAAAACCTTGCCTTTACAGGAGCAGCCCTTTGGATTTCGGCGGCAGCGGTGCGCAGGGGCCTTCTTGGAGGTGAGTAGTGTATTTAAAAACCTTACCTTTACAGGAGAAGCCCTTTGGATTACGGCGGCAGCGGTGCGCAGGGGCCTTCTGGGAGGTGAGTAGTGTATTTAAAAACCTTACCTTTACAGGAGCAGCCCTTTGGATTACGGCGGCAGCGGTGCGCAGGGGCCTTCTGGGAGGTGAGTAGTGTATTTAAAAACCTTACCTTTACAGGAGCAGCCCTTTGGATTTCGGCGGCAGCGGTGCGCAGGGGCCTTCTTGGAGGTGAGTAGTGTATTTAAAAACCTTACCTTTACAGGAGCAGCCCTTTGGATTTCGGCGGCAGCGGTGCGCAGGGGCCTTCTTGGAGGTGAGTAGTGTATTTAAAAACCTTGCCTTTACAGGAGCAGCCCTTTGGATTTCGGCGGCAGCGGTGCGCAGGGGCCTTCTTGGAGGTGAGTAGTGTATTTAAAAACCTTACCTTTACAGGAGAAGCCCTTTGGATTACGGCGGCAGCGGTGCGCAGGGGCCTTCTGGGAGGTGAGTAGTGTATTTAAAAACCTTACCTTTACAGGAGCAGCCCTTTGGATTACGGCGGCAGCGGTGCGCAGGGGCCTTCTGGGAGGTGAGTAGTGTATTTAAAAACCTTACCTTTACAGGAGCAGCCCTTTGGATTTCGGCGGCAGCGGTGCGCAGGGGCCTTCTTGGAGGTGAGTAGTGTATTTAAAAACCTTACCTTTACAGGAGCAGCCCTTTGGATTTCGGCGGCAGCGGTGCGCAGGGGCCTTCTTGGAGGTGAGTAGTGTATTTAAAAACCTTACCTTTACAGGAGAAGCCCTTTGGATTACGGCGGCAGCGGTGCGCAGGGGCCTTCTGGGAGGTGAGTAGTGTATTTAAAAACCTTACCTTTACAGGAGCAGCCCTTTGGATTACGGCGGCAGCGGTGCGCAGGGGCCTTCTGGGAGGTGAGTAGTGTATTTAAAAACCTTACCTTTACAGGAGCAGCCCTTTGGATTTCGGCGGCAGCGGTGCGCAGGGGCCTTCTTGGAGGTGAGTAGTGTATTTAAAAACCTTGCCTTTACAGGAGCAGCCCTTTGGATTTCGGCGGCAGCGGTGCGCAGGGGCCTTCTTGGAGGTGAGTAGTGTATTTAAAAACCTTACCTTTACAGGAGAAGCCCTTTGGATTACGGCGGCAGCGGTGCGCAGGGGCCTTCTGGGAGGTGAGTAGTGTATTTAAAAACCTTACCTTTACAGGAGCAGCCCTTTGGATTACGGCGGCAGCGGTGCGCAGGGGCCTTCTGGGAGGTGAGTAGTGTATTTAAAAACCTTACCTTTACAGGAGCAGCCCTTTGGATTTCGGCGGCAGCGGTGCGCAGGGGCCTTCTTGGAGGTGAGTAGTGTATTTAAAAACCTTACCTTTACAGGAGCAGCCCTTTGGATTTCGGCGGCAGCGGTGCGCAGGGGCCTTCTTGGAGGTGAGTAGTGTATTTAAAAACCTTACCTTTACAGGAGAAGCCCTTTGGATTACGGCGGCAGCGGTGCGCAGGGGCCTTCTGGGAGGTGAGTAGTGTATTTAAAAACCTTACCTTTACAGGAGCAGCCCTTTGGATTACGGCGGCAGCGGTGCGCAGGGGCCTTCTTGGAGGTGAGTAGTGTATTTAAAAACCTTACCTTTACAGGAGCAGCCCTTTGGATTTCGGCGGCAGCGGTGCGCAGGGGCCTTCTTGGAGGTGAGTAGTGTATTTAAAAACCTTACCTTTACAGGAGAAGCCCTTTGGATTACGGCGGCAGCGGTGCGCAGGGGCCTTCTGGGAGGTGAGTAGTGTATTTAAAAACCTTACCTTTACAGGAGCAGCCCTTTGGATTACGGCGGCAGCGGTGCGCAGGGGCCTTCTGGGAGGTGAGTAGTGTATTTAAAAACCTTACCTTTACAGGAGCAGCCCTTTGGATTTCGGCGGCAGCGGTGCGCAGGGGCCTTCTTGGAGGTGAGTAGTGTATTTAAAAACCTTACCTTTACAGGAGCAGCCCTTTGGATTTCGGCGGCAGCGGTGCGCAGGGGCCTTCTTGGAGGTGAGTAGTGTATTTAAAAACCTTACCTTTACAGGAGAAGCCCTTTGGATTACGGCGGCAGCGGTGCGCAGGGGCCTTCTGGGAGGTGAGTAGTGTATTTAAAAACCTTACCTTTACAGGAGCAGCCCTTTGGATTTCGGCGGCAGCGGTGCGCAGGGGCCTTCTTGGAGGTGAGTAGTGTATTTAAAAACCTTACCTTTACAGGAGCAGCCCTTTGGATTTCGGCGGCAGCGGTGCGCAGGGGCCTTCTTGGAGGTGAGTAGTGTATTTAAAAACCTTACCTTTACAGGAGAAGCCCTTTGGATTACGGCGGCAGCGGTGCGCAGGGGCCTTCTGGGAGGTGAGTAGTGTATTTAAAAACCTTACCTTTACAGGAGCAGCCCTTTGGATTACGGCGGCAGCGGTGCGCAGGGGCCTTCTTGGAGGTGAGTAGTGTATTTAAAAACCTTACCTTTACAGGAGCAGCCCTTTGGATTTCGGCGGCAGCGGTGCGCAGGGGCCTTCTTGGAGGTGAGTAGTGTATTTAAAAACCTTACCTTTACAGGAGAAGCCCTTTGGATTACGGCGGCAGCGGTGCGCAGGGGCCTTCTGGGAGGTGAGTAGTGTATTTAAAAACCTTACCTTTACAGGAGCAGCCCTTTGGATTACGGCGGCAGCGGTGCGCAGGGGCCTTCTGGGAGGTGAGTAGTGTATTTAAAAACCTTACCTTTACAGGAGCAGCCCTTTGGATTTCGGCGGCAGCGGTGCGCAGGGGCCTTCTTGGAGGTGAGTAGTGTATTTAAAAACCTTACCTTTACAGGAGCAGCCCTTTGGATTTCGGCGGCAGCGGTGCGCAGGGGCCTTCTTGGAGGTGAGTAGTGTATTTAAAAACCTTACCTTTACAGGAGAAGCCCTTTGGATTACGGCGGCAGCGGTGCGCAGGGGCCTTCTGGGAGGTGAGTAGTGTATTTAAAAACCTTACCTTTACAGGAGCAGCCCTTTGGATTACGGCGGCAGCGGTGCGCAGGGGCCTTCTGGGAGGTGAGTAGTGTATTTAAAAACCTTACCTTTACAGGAGCAGCCCTTTGGATTTCGGCGGCAGCGGTGCGCAGGGGCCTTCTTGGAGGTGAGTAGTGTATTTAAAAACCTTACCTTTACAGGAGCAGCCCTTTGGATTTCGGCGGCAGCGGTGCGCAGGGGCCTTCTTGGAGGTGAGTAGTGTATTTAAAAACCTTACCTTTACAGGAGAAGCCCTTTGGATTACGGCGGCAGCGGTGCGCAGGGGCCTTCTGGGAGGTGAGTAGTGTATTTAAAAACCTTACCTTTACAGGAGCAGCCCTTTGGATTACGGCGGCAGCGGTGCGCAGGGGCCTTCTTGGAGGTGAGTAGTGTATTTAAAAACCTTACCTTTACAGGAGCAGCCCTTTGGATTTCGGCGGCAGCGGTGCGCAGGGGCCTTCTTGGAGGTGAGTAGTGTATTTAAAAACCTTACCTTTACAGGAGAAGCCCTTTGGATTACGGCGGCAGCGGTGCGCAGGGGCCTTCTGGGAGGTGAGTAGTGTATTTAAAAACCTTACCTTTACAGGAGCAGCCCTTTGGATTACGGCGGCAGCGGTGCGCAGGGGCCTTCTGGGAGGTGAGTAGTGTATTTAAAAACCTTACCTTTACAGGAGCAGCCCTTTGGATTTCGGCGGCAGCGGTGCGCAGGGGCCTTCTTGGAGGTGAGTAGTGTATTTAAAAACCTTACCTTTACAGGAGCAGCCCTTTGGATTTCGGCGGCAGCGGTGCGCAGGGGCCTTCTTGGAGGTGAGTAGTGTATTTAAAAACCTTACCTTTACAGGAGAAGCCCTTTGGATTACGGCGGCAGCGGTGCGCAGGGGCCTTCTGGGAGGTGAGTAGTGTATTTAAAAACCTTACCTTTACAGGAGCAGCCCTTTGGATTACGGCGGCAGCGGTGCGCAGGGGCCTTCTGGGAGGTGAGTAGTGTATTTAAAAACCTTACCTTTACAGGAGCAGCCCTTTGGATTTCGGCGGCAGCGGTGTGCAGGGACCTTCTGGGAGGTGAGTAGTGAATTTAAAAAGCCTTGCCTGGTCCCGTGTCTGTTCTTTTCTGTTTTATTTGTTTTTATATACGGCGGGAACCGGAAGTTCGACCTCTGGCAAGTCCCCCCCCCACCCCAACCAATAAATTCTGGTGGAGAGGAAACCCGAGACACTACACGTGTAGTGTCTCCCACCCGCCCTCCTCCTCTAACCTAATAATAAGACCCATTGGTGTAAGGTAAGTGCCATATTATATTATTATATTATTAGCATTGTGCAGGTCAAGGATCGGAGGTGGAGGAGCAGTCTCTGTCAGCGAGAGAACCTGAGAACATCTCAGACACTCAGAAGGTAAGTAAGTGATTTTTACTTTTATACCTTTTTTCAAATTGTGTGTGTCGGGGGGAAACTGAAGTGACATCACAGAAAAGCTGTGACCTGAGTGGCTGGTTGGGATTCTAATCTAAATTTTTTTTAAAAAATTGAGTATTTGGGAACTAATTAAACATAATAACTTAATTATAATTTAGAGGATATCTAAGCCAGAGATCGGAGAGTATTATAGTTAGCTATCGCATTTCTATTAGAATTCTAGTGCTAGGAAACCGATAGTTGACAGTAACTTTGCAATTAAAAAAAAAAGTATTAAAAAAAAAAAAGACACATTTTAATTAATTGACGCAATGTCAGTTAGAGGGGTGCTGTGCTCTGACTGTGAGATGTGGCAGGTCCGGGAGGCTTCCAGCGTCCCGGATGGCTTCATCTGCAGAAAGTGCACCCAACCACAGCTCCTCACAGACCGCATGGTTCGGTTGGAGCAGCAATTGGATGCACTGAGGAGCATGCAGTTGGCGGAAAGCGTCAAAGATCGCAGTTATGTAAATGTGGTCACACCCAAGGTGCAGGCAGAGAAATGGGTGACCCCCAGAAAGGGCAGGCAGTCAGTGCAGGAATCCCCTGTGGTTGTCTCCCTCTCGAACATATATACCCCTTTGGATACTGTCGGGGGGGATAGCCTATCAGGGGAAAACAGCAGCAGCCAGAGCAGTGGCACCACGGCTGGCTCTGATGTTCAGAAGGGAGGGTCAAAGCGCAGAAGAGTAATAGTAATAGGGGACTCTATAGTCAGGGGCACAGATAGGCGCTTCTGTGGACCTGAAAGAGACTCCAGGATGGTATGTTGCCTCCCTGGTGCCAGGGTCCAGGATGTCTCCGAACGGGTAGAGGGAATCCTGAAGGGGGAGGGCAAACAGGCAGAGGTCGTTGTACATATTGGTACTAACGACATAGGCAGGAAGGGGCATGAGGTCCTGCAGCAGGAGTTCAGGGAGCTAGGCAGAAAGTTAAAAGACAGGACATTGAGGGTTGTAATCTCGGGATTACTCCCTGTGCCACGTGCCAGTGAGGCTAGAAATAGGAAGATAGAGCAGACAAACACGTGGCTAAACAGCTGGTGTAGGAGGGAGGGTTTCCGTTATCTGGACCACTGGGAGCTCTTCCGGGGCAGGTGTGACCTGTATAAGATGGACGGTTTGCATCTAAACCGGAGAGGCATAAATATCCTGGCCGCGAGGTTTGCTAGTGTCACACGGGAGGGTTTAAACTAGTATGGCAGGGGGGTGGGCACGGGAGCAATAGGTCAGAAGGTGAGAGCATTGAGGGAGAACTAGGGAATAGGGACAGTGTGGCTCTGAGGCAGAGCAGACGGGGAGAAGTTGCTGAACACAGCGGGTCTGGTGGCCTGAAGTGCATATGATTTAATGCAAGGAGCATTACGGGTAAGGCAGATGAACTTAGAGCTTGGATTACTACTTGGAAATATGATGTTGTTGCCATTACAGAGACCTGGTTGAGGGAAGGGCAGGATTGGCAGCTAAACGTTCCAGGATTTAGATGTTTCAGGCGGGATAGAGGGGGATGTAAAAGGGGAGGCGGAGTTGCGCTACTTGTTCGGGAGAATATCACAGCTATACTGCGAGAGGACACCTCAGAGGGCAGTGAGGCTATATGGGTAGAGATCAGGAATAAGAAGGGTGCAGTCACAATGTTGGGGGTATACTACAGGCCTCCCAACAGCCAGTGGGAGATAGAGGAGCAGATAGGTAGACAGATTTTGGAAAAGAGTAAAAACAACAGGGTTGTGGTGATGGGAGACTTCAACTTCCCCAATATTGACTGGGACTCACTTAGTGCCAGGGGCTTAGACGGGGCGGAGTTTGTAAGGAGCATCCAGGAGGGCTTCTTAAAACAATATGTAAACAGTCCAACTAGGGAAGGGGCGGTACTGGACCTGGTATTGGGGAATGAGCCCGGCCAGGTGGTAGATGTTTCAGTAGGGGAGCATTTTGGTAACAGTGACCACAATTCAGTAAGTTTTAAAGTACTGGTGGACAAGGATAAGAGTGGTCCGAGGATGAATGTGCTAAATTGGGGGAAGGCTAATTATAACAATATTAGGCGAGAACTGAAGAACATTGATTGGGGGCGGATGTTTGAGGGCAAATCAACATCTGACATGTGGGAGGCTTTCAAATGTCAGTTGAAAGGAATACAGGACAGGCATGTTCCTGTGAGGAAGAAAGATAAATACGGCAATTTTCGGGAACCTTGGATTACGAGTGATATTGTAGGCCTCGTCAAAAAGAAAAAGGAGGCATTTGTCAGGGCTAAAAGGCTGGGAACAGACGAAGCCTGTGTGGCATATAAGGAAAGTAGGAAGGAACTTAAGCAAGGAGTCAGGAGGGCTAGAAGGGGTCATGAAAAGTCATTGGCAAATAGGGTTAAGGAAAATCCCAAGGCTTTTTACACGTACATAAAAAGCAAGAGGGTAGCCAGGGAAAGGGTTGGCCCACTGAAGGATAGGCAAGGGAATCTATGTGTGGAGCCAGAGGAAATGGGCGAGGTACTAAATGAATACTTTGCATCAGTATTCACCAAAGAGAAGGAATTGGTAGATGTTGAGTCTGGAGAAGGGGGTGTAGATAGCCTGGGTCACATTGTGATCCAAAAAGACGAGGTGTTGGGTGTCTTAAAAAATATTAAGGTAGATAAGTCCCCAGGGCCTGATGGGATCTACCCCAGAATACTGAAGGAGGCTGGAGAGGAAATTGCTGTGGCCTTGACAGAAATCTTTGGATCCTCGCTGTCTTCAGGGGATGTCCCGGAGGACTGGAGAATAGCCAATGTTGTTCCTCTGTTTAAGAAGGGTAGCAAGGATAATCCCGGGAACTACAGGCCGGTGAGCCTTACTTCAGTGGTAGGGAAATTACTGGAGAGAATTCTTCGAGACAGGATCTACTCCCATTTGGAAGCAAATGGACGTATCAGTGAGAGGCAGCACGGTTTTGTGAAGGGGAGGTCGTGTCTCACTAACTTGATAGAGTTTTTCGAGGAGGTCACTAAGATGATTGATGCAGGTAGGGCAGTAGATGTTGTCTATATGGACTTCAGTAAGGCCTTTGACAAGGTCCCTCATGGTAGACTAGTACAAAAGGTGAAGTCACACGGGATCAGGGGTGAACTGGCAAGGTGGATACAGAACTGGCTAGGCCATAGAAGGCAGAGGGTAGCAATGGAGGGATGCTTTTCTAATTGGAGGGCTGTGACCAGTGGTGTTCCACAGGGATCAGTGTTGGGACCTTTGCTGTTTGTAGTATATATAAATGATTTGGAGGAAAATGTAACTGGTCTGATTAGTAAGTTTGCAGACGACACAAAGGTTGGTGGAATTGCGGATAGCGATGAGGACTGTCTGAGGATACAGCAGGATTTAGATTGTCTGGAGACTTGGGCGGAGAGATAGCAGATGGAGTTTAATCCGGACAAATGTGAGGTAATGCATTTTGGAAGGTCTAGTGCAGTTAGGGAATATACAGTGAATGGTAGAACCCTCAAGAGTATTGAAAGTCAAAGAGATCTAGGAGTACAGGTCCACAGGTCATTGAAAGGGGCAACACAGGTAGAGAAGGAAGTCAAGAAGGCATACGGCATGCTTGCCTTCATTGGCCGGGGCATTGAGTATAAGAATTGGCAAGTCATGTTGCAGCTGTATAGAACCTTAGTTAGGCCACACTTGGAGTATAGTGTTCAATTCTGGTCGCCACACTACCAGAAGGATGTGGAGGCTTTAGAGAGGGTGCAGAAGAGATTTACCAGAATGTTGCCTGGTATGGAGGGCATAAGCTATGAGGAGCGATTGAATAAACTCGGTTTGTTCTCACTGGAACGAAGGAGGTTGAGGGGCGACCTGATAGAGGTATACAAAAATATGAGGGGCATAGACAGAGTGGATAGTCAGAGGCTTTTCCCCAGGGTAGAGGGGTCAATTACTAGGGGGCAGAGGTTTAAGGTGAGAGGGGCAAGGTTTAGAGTAGATGTACGAGGCAAGTTTTTAACGCAGAGGGTAGTGGGTGCCTGGAACACGCTACCGGAGGAGGTAGTGGAAGCAGGGACGATAGGGACATTTAAGGGGCATCTTGACAAATATATGAATAGGATGGGAATAGAAGGATACGGACCCAGGAAGTGTAGAAGATTGTAGTTTAGTCGGGCAGTATGGTCGGCACGGGCTTGGAGGGCCGAAGGGCCTGTTCCTGTGCTGTACATTTCTTTGTTCTTTGTTCTTTGATACACTACCCAGAGACCACTGTAAATAACGATACACTACACACGGACCACTGTATATAATGAGATACTACCCAGGGACCACTGTAAATAATGGTAAACTACCCTGGCCACAATGTAAATAAGATACACAACCCAGAGACCACTGTCAATAATGATACACTACCAAGGGACCACTGTATGTAATGATATTCTACCCAGGGACCACTGTAAATAATGATATACTGCCCAGAGACCACTGAAAACAATGGTAAACTACCCAGGGACCACTGTATATCTTGATACACTACCCAGGGACCACTGTATATAATGATATTCGACCCAGGGATCACTGTACATAATGAGAAACGACCCAGGGACCACTGTATATAATAATATTCTACCCAGGGATCACTGTACATAATGACATACGACACATGGACCACTGTATATAATGATATTCTACCCAGGGACCACTGTATATAATAATATACTGCCCAGGGACCCATGTAAATAATGGTAAACTACCCAGGGTCCACGGTATATAATGATACACTACCCAGGGACCACTGCATATAATTATATTCTACCCAGGGACCACTGTATATAATGATACACTATCCAGAGACCACTGTAAATAATGATACACTACACAGGGACCACTGTATCTAATGATATACTACCCAGGGTCCCCTGTAAATAATGGTAAACTACCCAGGGACCACTGTACATAATGATATACCACCCAGGGACCTCTGTATATAAGGATATTCTACCCAGGGACCACTGTATATAATGATTTTCAACCCAGGGACCACTGAATATAATGATACACTACCCAGAGACCACTGTAAATAACGATACACTACACACGGACCACTGTATATAATGAGATACTACCCAGGGACCACTGTAAATAATGGTAAACTACCCAGGGCACAATGTAAATAAGATACACAACCCAGAGACCACTGTAAATAATGATACACTACCAAGGGACCACTGTATATAATGATATACTACCCAGTGACCACTGTAAATAATGATATACTGCCCAGGGACCACTGAAAATAATGGTAAACTACCCAGGGACCACTGTATATAATGATACACTACCCAGGGACCACTGTATATAATGATATTCTACCCAGGGATCACTGTACATAATGATATACAACCCAGGGTCCACTGTATATAATGATATTCTACCCAGGGACCACTGTATATAATGATACACTACCCAGGGACCACTGTATATCATAATAGTCTACCCAGCGACCACTGTATCTAATGATATACTACCCAGGGACCACTGTAAAAAATGGTAAACGACCAAGGGACCACTGTACATAATGATATACTATTCAGGGACCACTGTAAATAATGATATTCTACTCAGGGAACACTGTAAATATTGATATTCTAACCAGGGAACACTGAAAATAATGATATTCTACCCAGGGAACACTGTAAATATTGATATTCTACACAGGGAACACTGTAAATAATGATATTCTAACCAGGGAACACTGAAAATAATGATATTCTACCCAGGGAACACTGAAAATAATGATATTCTACCCAGGGAACACTGTAAATAATGATATTCTAACCAGGGAACACTGAAAATAATGATATTCTAACCAGGGACCACTGTAAATAATGATATTCTACTCAGGGAACACTGTAGATATTGATATTCTAACCAGGGAACACTGAAAATAATGATATTCTACGCAGGGAACACTGTAGATAATGATATTCTACCCAGGGAACACTGTAAATAATCATATTCTAACCAGGGACCACTGTAAATAATGATATTCTACCCAGGGAACACTGTAAATAATGATATTCTAACCAGGGACAACTGGAAGTAATGACAGACTGCCCAGAGACTACTGTAAATAATTATATTCTGCACAGAGACCACTGTAAATTATGATATACAACCCAGGGAACACTGTAAATAATGATATTCTAACCAGGGACCACTGCAAATAATGATTTTCTACCCAGGAACACTGTAAATAATGATATTCTAACCAGGGACAACTGTAAGTAATAACAGACTGCCCAGAGACTACTGTAAATAATTATATTCTGCACAGAGACCACTGTAAATAATGATATACAACCCAGGGAACACTGTAAATAATGATATTCTACCCAGGGACCACTGTAAATAATGATATACAACCCAGGGAACACTGTAAATAATGATCTTCTAACCAGGGACCACTGTAAATAATGGTATTCTACCCAGGGACCACTGTGCATAATGGTATACTGCACAGGGACCACGGTAAATAAAGATATGCTTCCCAGTGACCACTGTAATTAATGATATTCTAACCAGGGACCACTGTAAATAATGATATTCTAACCAGGGACCACAGTACATAATGATATACTACCCAGGGAACACTGTATATAATGATACACTACCCAGGGACCACTGTATAAAATGATACACTATCCAGAGACCACTGTAAATAATGATACACTACGCAGTGTCCACTGTATCTAATGATTATACTACCCAGGGACCACTGTAAATTATGGTAAACTACCCAGGGACCACTGTACATAATGATATACTACCCTGGGCCCACTGTACATAATGATAATCTACCCAGGGACCACTGTATATAATGATACACTACCCAGAGACCACTGTAAATAACGATACACTACACATGGACCACTGTATATAATGATATGTTACCCAGGGACCACTGTAAATAATGGTAAACTACCCAGGGCACACTGTAGATAAGATACACAACCCAGAGACCACGGTAAATAATGATACACTACCACGGGACCACTGTATATAATGATATTCTACCCAGGGACCACTGTAAATAATGATATACTGCCCAGGGACCACTGTAAATAATGGTAAACTACCCAGGGACCACTGTATATAATGATACCCTACCCAGTGACCACTGTATATAATGATATTCTACCCAGGGATCACTGTACATAATGATATACGACCTAGGGACCACTGTATATAATAATATTCTACCCAGGGACCACTGTATATAATGATATTCTACCCAGGGACCACTGTATATAATGATATACTGCCCAGGGACCCATGTAAATAATGGTAAACTACCCAGGGACCACGGTATATAATGATACACTACCCAGGGACCACTGCAGATAATTATATTCTACCCAAGGACCACTGTACATAATGATACACTATCCAGAGAACACTGTAAATAATGATACACTACACAGGGACCACTGTATCTAATGATATACTACCCAGGGTCCCCTGTAAATAATGGTAAACTACCCAGGGACCACTGTACATAATGATATACCACCCAGGGACCTCTGTATATAAGGATATTCTACCCAGGGACCACTGTATATAATGATTTTCAACCCAGGGACCAATGAATATAATGATACACTACCCAGAGACCACTGTAAATAACGATACACTACACACGGACCACTGTATATAATGAGATACTACCCAGGGACCACTGTAAATAATGGTAAACTACCCAGGGCACAATGTAAATAAGATACACAACCCAGAGACCACTGTAAATAATGATACACTACCAAGGGACCACTGTATATAATGATATACTACCCAGTGACCACTGTATATAATGATACACTACCCAGGGACCACTGTATATAATGATATTCTACCCAGGGATCACTGTACATAATGATATACTACCCAGGGACCACTGTATATAATGATATTCTACCCAGGGACCACTGTATCTAATGATATACTACCCAGGGACCACTGTAAAAAATGGTAAACGACCAAGGGACCACTGTACATAATGATATACTACCCAGGGACCACTGTTTCTAATGATATTCTACCCAGGGACCACTGTATATAATGATACACTACCCAGGGACCACTGTAAAAAATGATATACTACCAAGGGAACACTGTAAATAATGATATTCTACTCAGGGAACACTGTAAATATTGATATTCTAACCAGGGAACACTGAAAATAATGATATTCTACCCAGGGAACACTGTAAATAATGATATTCTACACAGGGAACACTGTAAATAATGATATTCTAACCAGGGAACACTGAAAATAATGATATTCTACCCAGGGAACACTGAAAATAATGATATTCTACCCAGGGAACACTGTAAATATTGATATTCTAACCAGGGCACACTGAAAATAATGATATTCTACCCAGGGAACACTGTAAATAATGATATTCTACCCAGGGAACACTGTAAATAATGACATTCTAACCATGGACCACTGTAAATAATGATATTCTACCCAGGGAACACTGTAAATAATGATATTCTAACCAGGGACAACTGTAAGTAATGACAGACTGCCCAGAGACTACTGTAAATAATTATATTCTGCACAGTGACCACTGTAAATTATGATATACAACCCAGGGAACACTGTAAATAATGATATTCTAACCAGGGACAACTGCAAATAATGATATTCTACCCAGGAACATTGTAAATAATGATATTCTAACCAGGGACAACTGTAAGTAATGACAGACTGCCCAGAGACTACTGTAAATAATTATATTCTGCACAGAGACCACTGTAAATAATGATATACAACCCAGGGAACACTGTAAATAATGATATTCCACCCAGTGACCACTGTAAATAATGATATACAAACCAGGGAACACTGTAAATAATGATATTCTAACCAGGGACCACTGTAAATAATGGTATTCTACCCAGGGACCACTGTGCATAATGGTATACTGCACAGGGACCACAGTAAATAACGATATGCTTCCCAGGGACCACTGTAATTAATGATATTCTAACCAGGGACCACTGTAAATAATGATATTCTAACCAGGGACCACAGTAAATAATGATATTCTACCCAGGGAACACTGTATATAATGATACACTACCCAGGGACCACTGTATAAAATGATACACTATCCAGGGACCACTGTAAAAAATGATATACTACCAAGGGAACACTGTATCTAATGATATACTACCCAGGGACCACTGTACATTATGGTAAACTACCCAGGGACCACTGTACATAATGATATACTACCCAGGGACCACTGTACATAATGATAATCTACCCAGGGACCACTGTATATAATGATACACTACCCAGAGACCACTGTAAATAACGATACACTACACATGGACCACTGTATATAATGATATATTACCCAGGGACCACTGTAAATAATGGTAAACTACCCAGGGCACACTGTAGATAAGATACACAACCCAGAGACCACGGTAAATAATGATACACTACCAAGGGACCACTGTATATAATGATATTCTACACAGGGACCACTGTAAATAATGATATACTGCCCAGGGACCACTGTAAATAATGGTAAACTACCCAGGGACCACTGTATATAATGATACCCTACCCAGGGACCACTGTATATAATGATATTCTACCCAGGGATCACTGTACATAATGATATACGACCCAGGGACCACTGTATATAATGATATTCTACCCAGGGACCACTGTATATAATGATACTCTACCCAGGGACCACTGTATATAATGATATTCTACCCAGGGACCACTGTATCTAATGATATTCTAACCAGGTAACACTGTAAATAATGATATTCTACCCAGGGGACACTGTAAATAATAATATTCTAACCAGGGACCACTGTATATAATGGTATTCTACCCAGGGACCACTGTATATAATTATACACTACCCAGGGACCACTGTATATAATGATATTCTACCCAGGGACCACTGTATCTAATGATATACTTCCCAGGGACAACTGTAAATAATGGTAAACGACCCAGGGACCACTGTACATCATGATATACTACCCAGGGACCACTGTATCTCATGATATTCTACCCAGGGACCACTGTATATAATGATACACTACCCAGAGGCCACTGTAAATAACGATACACTACACATGGACCACTGTATATAATGATATATTACCCAGGGTCCACTGTAAATAATGGTAAACTACCCAGGGCACACTGTAGATAAGATACACAACCCAGAGACCACGGTAAATAATGATACACTACCAAGGGACCACTGTATATAATGATATTCTACCCAGGGACCACTGTAAATAATGATATACTGCCCAGGGACCACTGTAAATAATGGTAAACTACCCAGGGACCACTGTATATAATGATACCCTACCCAGAGACCACTGTATATAATGATATTCTACACAGGGATCACTGTACATAATGATATACGACCCTGGGACCACTGTATATAATGGTAAACTACCCAGGGCACACTGTAGATAAGATACACAACCCAGAGACCACGGTAAATAATGATACACTACCAAGGGACCACTGTATATAATGATATTCTACACAGGGACCACTGTAAATAATGATATACTGCCCAGGGACCACTGTAAATAATGGTAAACTACCCAGGGACCACTGTATATAATGATACCCTACCCAGGGACCACTGTATATAATGATATTCTACCCAGGGATCACTGTACATAATGATATACGACCCAGGGACCACTGTATATAATGATATTCTACCCAGGGACCACTGTATATAATGATACTCTACCCAGGGACCACTGTATCTAATGATATTCTACCCAGGGACCACTGTATCTAATGATATTCTAACCAGGTAACACTGTAAATAATGATATTCTACCCAGGGGACACTGTAAATAATGATATTCTAACCAGGGACCACTGTATATAATGGTATTCTACCCAGGGACCACTGTATATAATTATACACTACCCAGGGACCACTGTATATAATGATATTCTACCCAGGGACCACTGTATCTAATGATATACTTCCCAGGGACAACTGTAAATAATGGTAAACGACCCAGGGACCACTGTACATCATGATATACTACCCAGGGACCACTGTATCTCATGATATTCTACCCAGGGACCACTGTATATAATGATACACTACCCAGAGGCCACTGTAAATAACGATACACTACACATGGACCACTGTATATAATGATATATTACCCAGGGTCCACTGTAAATAATGGTAAACTACCCAGGGCACACTGTAGATAAGATACACAACCCAGAGACCACGGTAAATAATGATACACTACCAAGGGACCACTGTATATAATGATATTCTACCCAGGGACCACTGTAAATAATGATATACTGCCCAGGGACCACTGTAAATAATGGTAAACTACCCAGGGACCACTGTATATAATGATACCCTACCCAGGGACCACTGTATATAATGATATTCTACACAGGGATCACTGTACATAATGATATACGACCCTGGGACCACTGTATATAATGATATTCTACCCAGGGACCACTGTATATAATGATACTCTACCCAGGGACCACTGTATATAATGATATTCTACCCAGGGACCACTGTATCTAATGATATTCTAACCAGGTAACACTGTAAATAATGATATTCTACCCAGGGGACACTGTAAATAATGATACTCTAACAAGGGACCACTGTATATAATGGTAGTCTACCCAGGGACCACTGTATATAATTATACACTACCAAGGGACCACTGTATATAATGATATTCTACCCAGGGACCACTGTATCTAATTATATACTTCCCAGGGACAACTGTAAATAATAGTAAACGACCCAGGGACCACTGTACATCATGATATACTACCCAGGGACCACTGCATCTCATGATATTCTACCCAGGGACACTGTATATAATGATACACTACCCAGGGACCACTGTAAATAATGATATTCTACCCAGGGAACACTGTAAATAATGATATTCTAACCAGGGAACACTGAAAATAATGATATTCTACCAAGGGAACACTGTAAATAATGATATTCTAACCAGGGACCACTGTATATAATGGTATTCTACCCAGGGACCACTGTGCATATTGATATACTGCACAGGGACTGCAGTAAATAACGATATGCTTCCCAGGGACCACCGTAAATAATGATATTCTAACCAGGGACCACTGTAAATAATGATATTCTACCCAGGGAACACTATATATATTGATACACTACCCAGGGACCACTGCATATAATGATATTCTACCCAGGGACCACTGTATATCATAATAGTCTACCCAGGGACCACTGTATCTAATGATATACTACCCAGGGACCACTGTAAAAAATGGTAAACGACCAAGGGACCACTGTACATAATGATATACTGCCCAGGGACCACTGTTTCTAATGATATTCTACCCAGGGACCACTGTATATAATGATACACTACCCAGGGACCACTGTAAATAATGATATACTACCAAGGGAACACTGTAAATAATGATATTCTAACCAGGGAACACTCTGAATAATGATATTCTACCCAGGGAACACTGTAAATAATGATATTCTAACCAGGGACCACTGAAAATAATGATATACTATCCAGGGACCACTAGAAAAAATGTTATTCTACCCAAGGACCACTGCAAATAATGATATACTATCCAGAGACCACTGCAAATAATGATATACTGCCCAGGGACCACTGCAAATAATGATATTCTAACCAGGGACCACTGTAAATAATGATATTCTACTCAGGGAACACTGTAAATATTGATATTCTAACCAGGGAACACTGAAAATAATGACATTCCACCCAGGGAACACTGTAAATAATGATATTCTACCCAGGGATCACTGTACATAATGATCTACGACCTTGGGACCACTGTATATAATAATATTCTACCCAGGGACCACTGTATATAATGATATTCTACCCAGGGACCACTGTATATAATGATATACTGCCCAGGGACCCATGTAAATAATGGTAAACTACCCAGGGACCACGGTATATAATGATACACTACCCAGGGACCACTGCAGATAATTATATTCTACCCAAGGACCACTGTACATGATGATACACTATCCAGAGAACACTGTAAATAATGATACACTACACAGGGACCACTGTATCTAATGATATACTACCCAGGGTCCCCTGTAAATAATGGTAAACTACCCAGGGACCACTGTATATAATGATTTTCAACCCAGGGACCAATGAATATAATGATACACTACCCAGAGACCACTGTAAATAACGATACACTACACACGGACCACTGTATATAATGAGATACTACCCAGGGACCACTGTAAATAATGGTAAACTACCCAGGGCACAATGTAAATAAGATACACAACCCAGAGACCACTGTAAATAATGATACACTACCAAGGGACCACTGTATATAATGATATACTACCCAGTGACCACTGTATATAATGATACACTACCCAGGGACCACTGTATATAATGATATTCTACCCAGGGATCACTGTACATAATGATATACTACCCAGGGACCACTGTATATAATGATATTCTACCCAGGGACCACTGTATCTAATGATATACTACCCAGGGACCACTGTAAAAAATGGTAAACGACCAAGGGACCACTGTACATAATGATATACTACCCAGGGACCACTGTTTCTAATGATATTCTACCCAGGGACCACTGTATATAATGATACACTACCCAGGGACCACTGTAAAAAATGATATACTACCAAGGGAACACTGTAAATAATGATATTCTACTCATGGAACACTGTAAATATTGATATTCTAACCAGGGAACACTGAAAATAATGATATTCTACCCAGGGAACACTGTAAATAATGATATTCTACACAGGGAACACTGTAAATAATGATATTCTAACCAGGGAACACTGAAAATAATGATATTCTACCCAGGGAACACTGAAAATAATGATATTCTACCCAGGGAACACTGTAAATAATGATATTCTAACCAGGGAACACTGAAAATAATGATATTATAACCAGGGAACACTGTAAATAATGATATTCTACTCAGGGAACACTGTAAATATTGATATTCTAACCAGGGCACACTGAAAATAATGATATTCTACCCAGGGAACACTGTAAATAATGATATTCTACCCAGGGAACACTGTAAATAATGACATTCTAACCATGGACCACTGTAAATAATGATATTCTACCCAGGGAACACTGTAAATAATGATATTCTAACCAGGGACAACTGTAAGTAATGACAGACTGCCCAGAGACTACTGTAAATAATTATATTCTGCACAGAGACCACTGTAAATTATGATATACAACCCAGGGAACACTGTAAATAATGATATTCTAACCAGGGACAACTGCAAATAATGATATTCTACCCAGGAACATTGTAAATAATGATATTCTAACCAGGGACAACTGTAAGTAATGACAGACTGCCCAGAGACTACTGTAAATAATTATATTCTGCACAGAGACCACTGTAAATAATGATATACAACCCAGGGAACACTGTAAATAATGATATTCCACCCAGTGACCACTGTAAATAATGATATACAACCCAGGGAACACTGTAAATAATGATATTCTAACCAGGGACCACTGTAAATAATGGTATTCTACCCAGGGACCACTGTGCATAATGGTATACTGCACAGGGACCACAGTAAATAACGATATGCTTCCCAGGGACCACTGTAATTAATGATATTCTAACCAGGGACCACTGTAAATAATGATATTCTAACCAGGGACCACAGTAAATAATGATATTCTACCCAGGGAACACTGTATATAATGATACACTACCCAGGGACCACTGTATAAAATGATACACTATCCAGGGACCACTGTAAAAAATGATATACTACCAAGGGAACACTGTATCTAATGATATACTACCCAGGGACCACTGTACATTATGGTAAACTACCCAGGGACCACTGTACATAATGATATACTACCCAGGGACCACTGTACATAATGATAATCTACCCAGGGACCACTGTATATAATGATACACTACCCAGAGACCACTGTAAATAACGATACACTACACATGGACCACTGTATATAATGATATATTACCCAGGGACCACTGTAAATAATGGTAAACTACCCAGGGCACACTGTAGATAAGATACACAACCCAGAGACCACGGTAAATAATGATACACTACCAAGGGACCACTGTATATAATGATATTCTACACAGGGACCACTGTAAATAATGATATACTGCCCAGGGACCACTGTAAATAATGGTAAACTACCCAGGGACCACTGTATATAATGATACCCTACCCAGGGACCACTGTATATAATGATATTCTACCCAGGGATCACTGTACATAATGAAATACGACCCAGGGACCACTGTATATAATGATATTCTACCCAGGGACCACTGTATATAATGATACTCTACCCAGGGACCACTGTATCTAATGATATTCTACCCAGGGACCACTGTATCTAATGATATTCTAACCAGGTAACACTGTAAATAATGATATTCTACCCAGGGGACACTGTAAATAATGATATTCTAACCAGGGACCACTGTATATAATGGTATTCTACCCAGGGACCACTGTATATAATTATACACTACCCAGGGACCACTGTATATAATGATATTCTACCCAGGGACCACTGTATATAATGATATATTACCCAGGGTCCACTGTAAATAATGGTAAACTACTCAGGGCACACTGTAGATAAGATACACAACCCAGAGACCACGGTAAATAATGATACACTACCAAGGGACCACTGTATATAATGATATTCTACCCAGGGACCACTGTAAATAATGATATACTGCCCAGGGACCACTGTAAATAATGGTAAACTACCCTGGGACAACTGTATATAATGATACCCTACCCAGGGGCCACTGTATATAATGATATTCTACACAGGGATCACTGTACATAATGATATACGACCCTGGGACCACTGTATATAATGATATTCTACCCAGGGACCACTGTATATAATGATACTCTACCCAGGGAACACTGTATATAATGATATTCTACCCAGGGACCACTGTATCTAATGATATTCTAACCAGGTAACACTGTAAATAATGATATTCTACCCAGGGGACACTGTAAATAATGATACTCTAACAAGGGACCACTGTATATAATGGTAGTCTACCCAGGGACCACTGTATATAATTATACACTACCAAGGGACCACTGTATATAATGATATTCTACCCAGGGACCACTGTATCTAATTATATACTTCCCAGGGACAACTGTAAATAATAGTAAACGACCCAGGGACCACTGTACATCATGATATACTACCCAGGGACCACTGCATCTCATGATATTCTACCCAGGGACACTGTATATAATGATACACTACCCAGGGACCACTGTAAATAATGATATTCTACCCAGGGAACACTGTAAATAATGATATTCTAACCAGGGAACACTGAAAATAATGATATTCTACCAAGGGAACACTGTAAATAATGATATTCTAACCAGGGACCACTGTATATAATGGTATTCTACCCAGGGACCACTGTGCATATTGGTATACTGCACAGGGACTGCAGTAAATAACGATATGCTTCCCAGGGACCACCGTAAATAATGATATTCTAACCAGGGACCACTGTAAATAATGATATTCTACCCAGGGAACACTATATATATTGATACACTACCCAGGGACCACTGCATATAATGATATTCTACCCAGGGACCACTGTATATCATAATAGTCTACCCAGGGACCACTGTATCTAATGATATACTACCCAGGGACCACTGTAAAAAATGGTAAACGACCAAGGGACCACTGTACATAATGATATACTGCCCAGGGACCACTGTTTCTAATGATATTCTACCCAGGGACCACTGTATATAATGATACACTACCCAGGGACCACTGTAAATAATGATATACTACCAAGGGAACACTGTAAATAATGATATTCTAACCAGGGAACACTCTGAATAATGATATTCTACCCAGGGAACACTGTAAATAATGATATTCTAACCAGGGACCACTGAAAATAATGATATACTATCCAGGGACCACTAGAAAAAATGTTATTCTACCCAAGGACCACTGCAAATAATGATATACTATCCAGAGACCACTGCAAATAATGATATACTGCCCAGGGACCACTGCAAATAATGATATTCTAACCAGGGACCACTGTAAATAATGATATTCTACTCAGGGAACACTGTAAATATTGATATTCTAACCAGGGAACACTGAAAATAATGATATTCCACCCAGGGAACACTGTAAATAATGATATTCTACCCAGGGATCACTGTACATAATGATCTACGACCTAGGGACCACTGTATATAATAATATTCTACCCAGGGACCACTGTATATAATGATATTCTACCCAGGGACCACTGTATATAATGATATACTGCCCAGGGACCCATGTAAATAATGGTAAACTACCCAGGGACCACGGTATATAATGAGATACTACCCAGGGACCACTGCAGATAATTATATTCTACCCAAGGACCACTGTACATGATGATACACTATCCAGAGAACACTGTAAATAATGATACACTACACAGGGACCACTGTATCTAATGATATACTACCCAGGGTCCCCTGTAAATAATGGTAAACTACCCAGGGACCACTGTATATAATGATTTTCAACCCAGGGACCAATGAATATAATGATACACTACCCAGAGACCACTGTAAATAACGATACACTACACACGGACCACTGTATATAATGAGATACTACCCAGGGACCACTGTAAATAATGGTAAACTACCCAGGGCACAATGTAAATAAGATACACAACCCAGAGACCACTGTAAATAATGATACACTACCAAGGGACCACTGTATATAATGATATACTACCCAGTGACCACTGTATATAATGATACACTACCCAGGGACCACTGTATATAATGATATTCTACCCAGGGATCACTGTACATAATGATATACTACCCAGGGACCACTGTATATAATGATATTCTACCCAGGGACCACTGTATCTAATGATATACTACCCAGGGACCACTGTAAAAAATGGTAAACGACCAAGGGACCACTGTACATAATGATATACTACTCAGGGACCACTGTTTCTAATGATATTCTACCCAGGGACCACTGTATATAATGATACACTACCCAGGGACCACTGTAAAAAATGATATACTACCAAGGGAACACTGTAAATAATGATATTCTACTCAGGGAACACTGTAAATATTGATATTCTAACCAGGGAACACTGAAAATAATGATATTCTACCCAGGGAACACTGTAAATAATGATATTCTACACAGGGAACACTGTAAATAATGATATTCTAACCAGGGAACACTGAAAATAATGATATTCTACCCAGGGAACACTGAAAATAATGATATTCTACCCAGGGAACACTGTAAATAATGATATTCTAACCAGGGAACACTGAAAATAATGATATTATAACCAGGGAACACTGTAAATAATGATATTCTACTCAGGGAACACTGTAAATATTGATATTCTAACCAGGGCACACTGAAAATAATGATATTCTACCCAGGGAACACTGTAAATAATGATATTCTACCCAGGGAACACTGTAAATAATGACATTCTAACCATGGACCACTGTAAATAATGATATTCTACCCAGGGAACACTGTAAATAATGATATTCTAACCAGGGACAACTGTAAGTAATGACAGACTGCCCAGAGACTACTGTAAATAATTATATTCTGCACAGAGACCACTGTAAATTATGATATACAACCCAGGGAACACTGTAAATAATGATATTCTAACCAGGGACAACTGCAAATAATGATATTCTACCCAGGAACATTGTAAATAATGATATTCTAACCAGGGACAACTGTAAGTAATGACAGACTGCCCAGAGACTACTGTAAATAATTATATTCTGCACAGAGACCACTGTAAATAATGATATACAACCCAGGGAACACTGTAAATAATGATATTCCACCCAGTGACCACTGTAAATAATGATATACAACCCAGGGAACACTGTAAATAATGATATTCTAACCAGGGACCACTGTAAATAATGGTATTCTACCCAGGGACCACTGTGCATAATGGTATACTGCACAGGGACCACAGTAAATAACGATATGCTTCCCAGGGACCACTGTAATTAATGATATTCTAACCAGGGACCACTGTAAATAATGATGTTCTAACCAGGGACCACAGTAAATAATGATATTCTACCCAGGGAACACTGTATATAATGATACACTACCCAGGGACCACTGTATAAAATGATACACTATCCAGGGACCACTGTAAAAAATGATATACTACCAAGGGAACACTGTATCTAATGATATACTACCCAGGGACCACTGTACATTATGGTAAACTACCCAGGGACCACTGTACATAATGATATACTACCCAGGGACCACTGTACATAATGATAATCTACCCAGGGACCACTGTATATAATGATACACTACCCAGAGACCACTGTAAATAACGATACACTACACATGGACCACTGTATATAATGATATATTACCCAGGGACCACTGTAAATAATGGTAAACTACCCAGGGCACACTGTAGATAAGATACACAACCCAGAGACCACGGTAAATAATGATACACTACCAAGGGACCACTGTATATAATGATATTCTACACAGGGACCACTGTAAATAATGATATACTGCCCAGGGACCACTGTAAATAATGGTAAACTACCCAGGGACCACTGTATATAATGATACCCTACCCAGGGACCACTGTATATAATGATATTCTACCCAGGGATCACTGTACATAATGATATACGACCCAGGGACCACTATATAATGATATTCTACCCAGGGACCACTGTATATAATGATACTCTACCCAGGGACCACTGTATATAATGATATTCTACCCAGGGACCACTGTATCTAATGATATTCTAACCAGGTAACACTGTAAATAATGATATTCTACCCAGGGGACACTGTAAATAATGATATTCTAACCAGGGACCACTGTATATAATGGTATTCTACCCAGGGACCACTGTATATAATTATACACTACCCAGGGACCACTGTATATAATGATATTCTACCCAGGGACCACTGTATCTAATGATATACTTCCCAGGGACAACTGTAAATAATGGTAAACGACCCAGGGACCACCGTACATCATGATATACTACCCAGGGACCACTGTATCTCATGATATTCTACCCAGGGACCACTGTATATAATGATACACTACCCAGAGGCCACTGTAAATAACGATACACTACACATGGACCACTGTATATAATGATATATTACCCAGGGTCCACTGTAAATAATGGTAAACTACCCAGGGCACACTGTAGATAAGATACACAACCCAGAGACCACGGTAAATAATGATACACTACCAAGGGACCACTGTATATAATGATATTCTACCCAGGGACCACTGTAAATAATGATATACTGCCCAGGGACCACTGTAAATAATGGTAAACTACCCAGGGACCACTGTATATAATGATACCCTACCCAGGGACCACTGTATATAATGATATTCTACACAGGGATCACTGTACATAATGATATACGACCCTGGGACCACTGTATATAATGATATTCTACCCAGGGACCACTGTATATAATGATACTCTACCCAGGGACCACTGTATATAATGATATTCTACCCAGGGACCACTGTATCTAATGATATTCTAACCAGGTAACACTGTAAATAATGATATTCTACCCAGGGGACACTGTAAATAATGATACTCTAACAAGGGACCACTGTATATAATGGTAGTCTACCCAGGGACCACTGTATATAATTATACACTACCCAGGGACCACTGTATATAATGATATTCTACCCAGGGACCACTGTATCTAATTATATACTTCCCAGGGACAACTGTAAATAATAGTAAACGACCCAGGGACCACTGTACATCATGATATACTACCCAGGGACCACTGCATCTCATGATATTCTACCCAGGGACACTGTATATAATGATACACTACCCAGGGACCACTGTAAATAATGATATTCTACCCAGGGAACACTGTAAATAATGATATTCTAACCAGGGAACACTGAAAATAATGATATTCTACCAAGGGAACACTGTAAATAATGATATTCTAACCAGGGACCACTGTATATAATGGTATTCTACCCAGGGACCACTGTGCATATTGATATACTGCTCAGGGACTGCAGTAAATAACGATATGCTTCCCAGGGACCACCGTAAATAATGATATTCTAACCAGGGACCACTGTAAATAATGATATTCTACCCAGGGAACACTATATATATTGATACACTACCCAGGGACCACTGCATATAATGATATTCTACCCAGGGACCACTGTATATCATAATAGTCTACCCAGGGACCACTGTATCTAATGATATACTACCCAGGGACCACTGTAAAAAATGGTAAACGACCAAGGGACCACTGTACATAATGATATACTGCCCAGGGACCACAGTTTCTAATGATATTCTACCCAGGGACCACTGTATATAATGATACACTATCCAGGGACCACTGTAAATAATGATATACTACCAAGGGAACACTGTAAATAATGATATTCTAACCAGGGAACACTCTGAATAATGATATTCTACCCAGGGAACACTGTAAATAATGATATTCTAACCAGGGACCACTGAAAATAATGATATACTATCCAGGGACCACTAGAAATAATGTTATTCTACCCAAGGACCACTGCAAATAATGATATACTATCCAGAGACCACTGCAAATAATGATATACTGCCCAGGGACCACTGCAAATAATGATATTCTAACCAGGGACCACTGTAAATAATGATATTCTACTCAGGGAACACTGTAAATATTGATATTCTAACCAGGGAACACTGAAAATAATGATATTCCACCCAGGGAACACTGTAAATAATGATATTCTACACAGGGAACACTGTAAATAATGATATTCTAACCAGGGAACACTGAAAATAATGATATTCTACCCAGGGAACACTGAAAATAATGATATTCTACCCAGGGAACACTGTAAATAATGATATTCTAACCAGGGAACACTGAAAATAATGATATTCTCACCAGGGACCACTGTAAATAATGATATTCTACTCAGGGAACACTGTAAATATTGATATTCTAACCAGGGAACACTGAAAATAATGATATTCTACCCAGGGAACACTGTAAATAATGATATTCTACCCAGGGAACACTGTAAATAATGATATTCTAACCAGGGACCACTGTAAATAATGATATTCTACCCAGGGAACACTGTAAATAATGATATTCTAACCAGGGACAACTGTAAGTAATGACAGACTGCCCAGAGACTACTGTAAATAATTATATTCTGCACAGAGACCACTGTAAATAATGATATACAACCCAGGGAACACTGTAAATAATGATATTCTACCCAGGGACCACTGTAAATAATGATATACAACCCAGGGAACACTGTAAATAATGATATTCTAACCAGGGACCACTGTAAATAATGGTATTCTACCCAGGGACCACTGTGCATAATGGTATACTGCACAGGGACCACAGTAAATAACGATATGCTTCCCAGGGACCACTGTAATTAATGATATTCTAACCAGGGACCACTGTAAATAATGATATTCTAACCAGGGACCACAGTAAATAATGATATTCTACCCAGGGAACACTGTATATAATGATATTCTACCCAGGGAACACTGTAAATAATGATATTCTACCCAGGGAACACTGTAAATAATGATATTCTAACCAGGGACCACTGTAAATAATGATATTCTACCCAGGGAACACTGTAAATAATGATATTCTAACCAGGGACAACTGTAAGTAATGACAGACTGCCCAGAGACTACTGTAAATAATTATATTCTGCACAGAGACCACTGTAAATAATGATATACAACCCAGGGAACACTGTAAATAATGATATTCTACCCAGGGACCACTGTAAATAATGATATACAACCCAGGGAACACTGTAAATAATGATATTCTAACCAGGGACCACTGTAAATAATGGTATTCTACCCAGGGACCACTGTGCATAATGGTATACTGCACAGGGACCACAGTAAATAACGATATGCTTCCCAGGGACCACTGTAATTAATGATATTCTAACCAGGGACCACTGTAAATAATGATATTCTAACCAGGGACCACAGTAAATAATGATATTCTACCCAGGGAACACTGTATATAATGATACACTACCCAGGGACCACTGTATAAAATGATACACTATCCAGAGACCACTGTAAATAATGATACACTACGCTGTGTCCACTGTATCTAATGATATACTACCCAGGGACCACTGTAAATTATGGTAAACTACCCAGGGACCACTGTACATAATGATATACTACCCAGGGACCACTGTACATAATGATAATCTACCCAGGGACCACTGTATATAATGATACACTACCCAGAGACCACTGTAAATAACGATACACTACACATGGACCACAGTATATAATGATATATTACCCAGGGACCACTGTAAATAAAGGTAAACTACCCAGGGCACACTGTAGATAAAATACACAACCCAGAGACCACGGTAAATAATGATACACTACCAAGGGACCACTGTATATAATGATATTCTACCCAGGGACCACTGTAAATAATGATTTACTGCCCAGGGACCACTGTAAATAATGGTAAACTACCCAGGGACCACTGTATATAATGATACCCTACCCAGGGACCACTGTATATAATGATATTCTACCCAGGGACCACTGTATATAATGATACTCTACCCAGGGACCACTGTATATAATGATATTCTACCCAGGGACCACTGTATCTAATGATATTCTAACCAGGTAACACTGTAAATAATGATATTTTACCCAGGGGACACTGTAAATAATGATATTCTAACCAGGGACCACTGTATATAATGGTATTCTACCCAGGGACCACTGTATATAATAATACACTACCCAGGGACCACTGTATATAATGATATTCTACCCAGGGACCACTGTATCTAATGATATACTTCCCAGGGACAACTGTAAATAATGGTAAACGACCCAGGGACCACTGTACATCATGATATACTACCCAGGGACCACTGTATCTCATGATATTCTACCCAGGGACACTGTATATAATGATACACTACCCAGGGACCACTGTAAATAATGATATTCTACCCAGGGAACACTGTAAATAATGATATTCTAACCAGGGAACACTGAAAATAATGATATTCTACCAAGGGAACACTGTAAATAATGATATTCTAACCAGGGACCACTGTATATAATGGTATTCTACCCAGGGACCACTGTGCATATTGATATACTGCACAGGGACCGCAGTAAATAACGATATGCTTCCCAGGGACCACCGTAAATAATGATATTCTAACCAGGGACCACTGTAAATAATGATATTCTACCCAGGGAACACTATATATATTGATACATTACCCAGGGACCACTGCATATAATGACATTCTACCCAGGGACCACTGTATATAATGATATTCTACCCAGGGATCACTGTACATAATGATATACGACCCAGGGACCACTGTATATAATAATATTCTACACAGGGACCACTGTACATAATGATATTCTACCCAGGGACCACTGTATATAATGATATACTGCCCAGGGACCCATGTAAATAATGGTAAACTACCCAGGGACCACGGTATATAATGATACACTACCCAGGGACCACTGCATATAATTATATTCTACCCAAGGACCACTGTATATAATGATACACTATCCAGAGAACACTGTAAATAATGATACACTACACAGGGACCACTGTATCTAATGATATACTACCCAGGGTCCCCTGTAAATAATGGTAAACCACCCAGGAACCACTGTACATAATGATATACCACCCAGGGACCTCTGTATATAAGGATATTCTACCCAGGGACCACTGTATATAATGATTTTCAACCCAGGGACCACTGAATATAATGATACACTACCCAGAGACCACTGTAAATAACGATACACTACACACGGACCACTGTATATAATGAGATACTACCCAGGGACCACTGTAAATAATGGTAAACTACCCGGGGCACAATGTAAAGAAGATACACAACCCAGAGACCACTGTAAATAATGGTAAACTACCCAGGGCACAATGTAAATAAGATACACAACCCAGAGACCTCTGTAAATAATGATACACTACCAAGGGACCACTGTATATAATGATATACTACCCAGTGACCACTGTAAATAATGATATACTGCCCAGGGACCACTGAAAATAATGGTAAACAACCCAGGGACCACTGTATATAATGATACACTACCCAGGGACCACTGTATATAATGATATTCTACCCAGGGATCACTGTACATAATGATATACGACCCAGGGACCACTGCATATAATGATATTCTACCCAGGGACCACTGTATATAATGATACACTACCCAGTGACCACTGTATATCATAATAGTCTACCAGGGACCACTGTATCTAATGATATACTACCCAGGGACCACTGTAAAAAATGGTAAACGACCAAGGGACCACTGTACATAAAGATATACTACCCAGGGACCACTGTTTCTAATGGTATTCTACCCAGGGACCACTGTATATAATGATACACTACCCAGGGACCACTGTAAAACATGATATTCTACCAAGGGAACACTGTAAATAATGATATTCTACTCAGGGAACACTGTAAATATTGATATTCTAACCAGGGAACACTGAAAATAATGATATTCTACCCAGGGAACACTGAAAATAATGATATTCTACACAGGGAAAACTGTAAATAATGATATTCTAACCAGGGAACACTGAAAATAATGATATTCTACCCAGGGAACACTGAAGATAATGATATTCTACCCAGGGAACACTGTAAATAATGATATTCTAACCAGGGAACACTGAAAATAATGATATTCTAACCAGGGAACACTGTAAATAATGATATTCTACTCAGGGAACACTGTAAATATTGATATTCGAACCAGGGAACACTGAAAATAATGTTATTCTACCCAGGGAACACTGTAAATAATGATATTCTACACAGGGAACACTGTAAATAATGATATTCTACCCAGGGAACACTGTAAATAATGATATTCTAACCAGGGAACACTGAAAATAATGATATTCTAACCAGGGAACACTGTAAATAATGATATTCTACTCAGGGAACACTGTAAATATTGATATTCTAACCAGGGAACACTGAAAATAATGATATTCTACCCAGGGAACACTGTAAATAATGATATTCTACCCAGGGAACACTGTAAATAATGATATTCTAACCAGGGACCACTGTAAATAATGATATTCTACCCAGGGAACACTGTAAATAATGATATTCTAACCAGGGACAACTGTAAGTAATGACAGACTGCCCAGAGACTACTGTAAATAATTATATTCTGCACAGAGACCACTGTAAATAATGATATACAACCCAGGGAACACTGTAAATAATGATATTCTACCCAGGGACCACTGTAAATAATGATATACAACCCAGGGAACACTGTAAATAATGATATTCTAACCAGGGACCACTGTAAATAATGGTATTCTACCCAGGGACCACTGTGCATAATGGTATACTGCACAGGGACCACAGTAAATAACGATATGCTTCCCAGGGACCACTGTAATTAATGATATTCTAACCAGGGACCACTGTAAATAATGATATTCTAACCAGGGACCACAGTAAATAATGATATTCTACCCAGGGAACACTGTATATAATGATACACTACCCAGGGACCACTGTATAAAATGATACACTATCCAGAGACCACTGTAAATAATGATACACTACGCTGTGTCCACTGTATCTAATGATATACTACCCAGGGACCACTGTAAATTATGGTAAACTACCCAGGGACCACTGTACATAATGATATACTACCCAGGGACCACTGTACATAATGATAATCTACCCAGGGACCACTGTATATAATGATACACTACCCAGAGACCACTGTAAATAACGATACACTACACATGGACCACTGTATATAATGATATATTACCCAGGGACCACTGTAAATAAAGGTAAACTACCCAGGGCACACTGTAGATAAAATACACAACCCAGAGACCACGGTAAATAATGATACACTACCAAGGGACCACTGTATATAATGATATTCTACCCAGGGACCACTGTAAATAATGATTTACTGCCCAGGGACCACTGTAAATAATGGTAAACTACCCAGGGACCACTGTATATAATGATACCCTACCCAGGGACCACTGTATATAATGATATTCTACCCAGGGACCACTGTATATAATGATACTCTACCCAGGGACCACTGTATATAATGATATTCTACCCAGGGACCACTGTATCTAATGATATTCTAACCAGGTAACACTGTAAATAATGATATTTTACCCAGGGGACACTGTAAATAATGATATTCTAACCAGGGACCACTGTATATAATGGTATTCTACCCAGGGACCACTGTATATAATTATACACTACCCAGGGACCACTGTATATAATGATATTCTACCCAGGGACCACTGTATCTAATGATATACTTCCCAGGGACAACTGTAAATAATGGTAAACGACCCAGGGACCACTGTACATCATGATATACTACCCAGGGACCACTGTATCTCATGATATTCTACCCAGGGACACTGTATATAATGATACACTACCCAGGGACCACTGTAAATAATGATATTCTACCCAGGGAACACTGTAAATAATGATATTCTAACCAGGGAACACTGAAAATAATGATATTCTACCAAGGGAACACTGTAAATAATGATATTCTAACCAGGGACCACTGTATATAATGGTATTCTACCCAGGGACCACTGTGCATATTGATATACTGCACAGGGACCGCAGTAAATAACGATATGCTTCCCAGGGACCACCGTAAATAATGATATTCTAACCAGGGACCACTGTAAATAATGATATTCTACCCAGGGAACACTATATATATTGATACATTACCCAGGGACCACTGCATATAATGACATTCTACCCAGGGACCACTGTATATAATGATATTCTACCCAGGGATCACTGTACATAATGATATACGACCCAGGGACCACTGTATATAATAATATTCTACACAGGGACCACTGTACATAATGATATTCTACCCAGGGACCACTGTATATAATGATATACTGCCCAGGGACCCATGTAAATAATGGTAAACTACCCAGGGACCACGGTATATAATGATACACTACCCAGGGACCACTGCATATAATTATATTCTACCCAAGGACCACTGTATATAATGATACACTATCCAGAGAACACTGTAAATAATGATACACTACACAGGGACCACTGTATCTAATGATATACTACCCAGGGTCCCCTGTAAATAATGGTAAACTACCCAGGAACCACTGTACATAATGATATACCACCCAGGGACCTCTGTATATAAGGATATTCTACCCAGGGACCACTGTATATAATGATTTTCAACCCAGGGACCACTGAATATAATGATACACTACCCAGAGACCACTGTAAATAACGATACACTACACACGGACCACTGTATATAATGAGATACTACCCAGGGACCACTGTAAATAATGGTAAACTACCCGGGGCACAATGTAAAGAAGATACACAACCCAGAGACCACTGTAAATAATGGTAAACTACCCAGGGCACAATGTAAATAAGATACACAACCCAGAGACCTCTGTAAATAATGATACACTACCAAGGGACCACTGTATATAATGATATACTACCCAGTGACCACTGTAAATAATGATATACTGCCCAGGGACCACTGAAAATAATGGTAAACAACCCAGGGACCACTGTATATAATGATACACTACCCAGGGACCACTGTATATAATGATATTCTACCCAGGGATCACTGTACATAATGATATACGACCCAGGGACCACTGTATATAATGATATTCTACCCAGGGACCATTGTATATAATGATACACTACCCAGTGACCACTGTATATCATAATAGTCTACCAGGGACCACTGTATCTAATGATATACTACCCAGGGACCACTGTAAAAAATGGTAAACGACCAAGGGAACACTGTACATAAAGATATACTACCCAGGGACCACTGTTTCTAATGGTATTCTACCCAGGGACCACTGTATATAATGATACTACCCAGGGACCACTGTAAAAAATGATATACTACCAAGGGAACACTGTAAATAATGATATTCTACTCAGGGAACACTGTAAATATTGATATTCTAACCAGGGAACACTGAAAATAATGATATTCTACCCAGGGAACACTGAAAATAATGATATTCTACACAGGGAAAACTGTAAATAATGATATTCTAACCAGGGAACACTGAAAATAATGATATTCTACCCAGGGAACACTGAAGATAATGATATTGTACCCAGGGAACACTGTAAATAATGATATTCTAACCAGGGAACACTGAAAATAATGATATTCTAACCAGGGAACACTGTAAATAATGATATTCTACTCAGGGAACACTGTAAATATTGATATTCGAACCAGGGAACACTGAAAATAATGTTATTCTACCCAGGGAACACTGTAAATAATGATATTCTACACAGAGAACACTGTAAATAATGATATTCTACCCAGGGAACACTGTAAATAATGATATTCTAACCAGGGAACACTGAAAATAATGATATTCTAACCAGGGAACACTGTAAATAATGATATTCTACTCAGGGAACACTGTAAATATTGATATTCTAACCAGGGAACACTGAAAATAATGATATTCTACCCAGGGAACACTGTAAATAATGATATTCTACCCAGGGAACACTGTAAATAATGATATTCTAACCAGGGACCACTGTAAATAATGATATTCTACCCAGGGAACACTGTAAATAATGATATTCTAACCAGGGACAACTGTAAGTAATGACAGACTGCCCAGAGACTACTGTAAATAATTATATTCTGCACAGAGACCACTGTAAATAATGATATACAACCCAGGGAACACTGTAAATAATGATATTCTACCCAGGGACCACTGTAAATAATGATATACAACCCAGGGAACACTGTAAATAATGATATTCTAACCAGGGACCACTGTAAATAATGGTATTCTACCCAGGGACCACTGTGCATAATGGTATACTGCACAGGGACCACAGTAAATAACGATATGCTTCCCAGGGACCACTGTAATTAATGATATTCTAACCAGGGACCACTGTAAATAATGATATTCTAACCAGGGACCACAGTAAATAATGATATTCTACCCAGGGAACACTGTATATAATGATACACTACCCAGGGACCACTGTATAAAATGATACACTATCCAGAGACCACTGTAAATAATGATACACTACGCTGTGTCCACTGTATCTAATGATATACTACCCAGGGACCACTGTAAATTATAGTAAACTACCCAGGGACCACTGTACATAATGATATACTACCCAGGGACCACTGTACATAATGATAATCTACCCAGGGACCACTGTATATAATGATACACTACCCAGAGACCACTGTAAATAACGATACACTACACATGGACCACTGTATATAATGATATATTACCCAGGGACCACTGTAAATAAAGGTAAACTACCCAGGGCACACTGTAGATAAAATACACAACCCAGAGACCACGGTAAATAATGATACACTACCAAGGGACCACTGTATATAATGATATTCTACCCAGGGACCACTGTAAATAATGATTTACTGCCCAGGGACCACTGTAAATAATGGTAAACTACCCAGGGACCACTGTATATAATGATACCCTACCCAGGGACCACTGTATATAATGATATTCTACCCAGGGACCACTGTATATAATGATACTCTACCCAGGGACCACTGTATATAATGATATTCTACCCAGGGACCACTGTATCTAATGATATTCTAACCAGGTAACACTGTAAATAATGATATTTTACCCAGGGGACACTGTAAATAATGATATTCTAACCAGGGACCACTGTATATAATGGTATTCTACCCAGGGACCACTGTATATAATTATACACTACCCAGGGACCACTGTATATAATGATATTCTACCCAGGGACCACTGTATCTAATGATATACTTCCCAGGGACAACTGTAAATAATGGTAAACGACCCAGGGACCAGTGTACATCATGATATACTACCCAGGGACCACTGTATCTCATGATATTCTACCCAGGGACACTGTATATAATGATTCACTACCCAGGGACCACTGTAAATAATGATATTCTACCCAGGGAACACTGTAAATAATGATATTCTAACCAGGGAACACTGAAAATAATGATATTCTACCAAGGGAACACTGTAAATAATGATATTCTAACCAGGGACCACTGTATATAATGGTATTCTACCCAGGGACCACTGTGCATATTGATATACTGCACAGGGACCGCAGTAAATAACGATATGCTTCCCAGGGACCACCGTAAATAATGATATTCTAACCAGGGACCACTGTAAATAATGATATTCTACCCAGGGAACACTATATATATTGATACATTACCCAGGGACCACTGCATATAATGACATTCTACCCAGGGACCACTGTATATATTGATATTCTACCCAGGGATCACTGTACATAATGATATACGACCCAGGGACCACTGTATATAATAATATTCTACCCAGGGACCACTGTACATAATGATATTCTACCCAGGGACCACTGTATATAATGATATACTGCCCAGGGACCCATGTAAATAATGGTAAACTACCCAGGGACCACGGTATATAATGATACACTACCCAGGGACCACTGCATATAATTATATTCTACCCAAGGACCACTGTATATAATGATACACTATCCAGAGAACACTGTAAATAATGATACACTACACAGGGACCACTGTATCTAATGATATACTACCCAGGGTCCCCTGTAAATAATGGTAAACTACCCAGGAACCACTGTACATAATGATATACCACCCAGGGACCTCTGTATATAAGGATATTCTACCCAGGGACCACTGTATATAATGATTTTCAACCCAGGGACCACTGAATATAATGATACACTACCCAGAGACCACTGTAAATAACGATACACTACACACGGACCACTGTATATAATGAGATACTACCCAGGGACCACTGTAAATAATGGTAAACTACCCGGGGCACAATGTAAAGAAGATACACAACCCAGAGACCACTGTAAATAATGGTAAACTACCCAGGGCACAATGTAAATAAGATACACAACCCAGAGACCTCTGTAAATAATGATACACTACCAAGGGACCACTGTATATAATGATATACTACCCAGTGACCACTGTAAATAATGATATACTGCCCAGGGACCACTGAAAATAATGGTAAACAACCCAGGGACCACTGTATATAATGATACACTACCCAGGGACCACTGTATATAATGATATTCTACCCAGGGATCACTGTACATAATGATATACGACCCAGGGACCACTGTATATAATGATATTCTACCCAGGGACCACTGTATATAATGATACACTACCCAGTGACCACTGTATATCATAATAGTCTACCAGGGACCACTGTATCTAATGATATACTACCCAGGGACCACTGTAAAAAATGGTAAACGACCAAGGGACCACTGTACATAAAGATATACTACCCAGGGACCACTGTTTCTAATGGTATTCTACCCAGGGACCACTGTATATAATGATACACTACCCAGGGACCACTGTAAAAAATGATATACTACCAAGGGAACACTGTAAATAATGATATTCTACTCAGGGAACACTGTAAATATTGATATTCTAACCAGGGAACACTGAAAATAATGATATTCTACCCAGGGAACACTGAAAATAATGATATTCTACACAGGGAAAACTGTAAATAATGATATTCTAACCAGGGAACACTGAAAATAATGATATTCTACCCAGGGAACACTGAAGATAATGATATTCTACCCAGGGAACACTGTAAATAATGATATTCTAACCAGGGAACACTGAAAATAATGATATTCTAACCAGGGAACACTGTAAATAATGATATTCTACTCAGGGAACACTGTAAATATTGATATTCGAACCAGGGAACACTGAAAATAATGTTATTCTACCCAGGGAACACTGTAAATAATGATATTCTACACAGGGAACACTGTAAATAATGATATTCTACCCAGGGAACACTGTAAATAATGATATTCTAACCAGGGAACACTGAAAATAATGATATTCTAACCAGGGAACACTGTAAATAATGATATTCTACTCAGGGAACACTGTAAATATTGATATTCTAACCAGGGAACACTGAAAATAATGATATTCTACCCAGGGAACACTGTAAATAATGATATTCTACCCAGGGAACACTGTAAATAATGATATTCTAACCAGGGACCACTGTAAATAATGATATTCTACCCAGGGAACACTGTAAATAATGATATTCTAACCAGGGACAACTGTAAGTAATGACAGACTGCCCAGAGACTACTGTAAATAATTATATTCTGCACAGAGACCACTGTAAATAATGATATACAACCCAGGGAACACTGTAAATAATGATATTCTACCCAGGGACCACTGTAAATAATGATATACAACCCAGGGAACACTGTAAATAATGATATTCTACCCAGGGACCACTGTAAATAATGATATTCAAACCAGGGACCACTGTAAATAATGGTATTCTACCCAGGGACCACTGTGCATAATGGTATACTGCACAGGGACCACAGTAAATAACGATATGCTTCCCAGGGACCACATTAATTAATGATATTCTAACCAGGGACCACTGTAAATAATGATATTCTAACCAGGGACCACAGTAAATAATGATATTCTACGCAGGGAACACTGTATATAATGATACACTACACAGGGACCACTGTATAAAATGATACACTATCCCGAGACCACTGTAAATAATGATACACTACGCAGTGTCCACTGTATCTAATGATATACTACCCAGGGACCACTGTAAATTCTGGTAAACTACCCAGGGACCACTGTACATAATGATATTCTACCCAGGGACCACTGTACATAATGATAATCTACCCAGGGACCACTGTATATAATGATACACTACCCAGAGACCACTGTAAATAACGATACACTACACATGGACCACTGTATATAATGATATATTACCCAGGGACCACTGTAAATAATGGTAAACTACCCAGGGCACACTGTAGATAAGATACACAACCCAGAGACCACGGTAAATAATGATACACTACCAAGGGACCACTGTATATAATGATATTCTACCCAGGGACCACTGTAAATAATGATATACTGCCCAGGGACCACTGTAAATAATGGTAAACTGCCCAGGGACCACTGTATATAATGATACCCTACCCAGGGACCACTGTATATAATGATATTCTACCCAGGGATCACTGTACATAATGATATACGACCCAGGGACCACTGTATATAATGGTATTCTACCCAGGGACCACTGTATATAATGATACTCTACCCAGGGACCACTGTATATAATGATATTCTACCCAGGGACCACTGTACCTAATGATATTCTAACCAGGTAACACTGTAAATAATGATATTCTACCCAGGGGACACTGTAAATAATGATATACTGCCCAGGGAACGCTGTAAATAATGGTAAACTACCCAGGGACCACTGTATATAATGATACCCTACCCAGGGAGCACTGTATATAATGATATTCTACCCAGGGACCACTGTATATAATGATACTCTACCCAGGGACCACTGTAAATAATGGTAAACGACCCAGGGACCACTGTACATCATGATATACTACCCAGGGACCACTGTATCTCATGATATTCTACCCAGGGACCACTGTATATAATGATACACTACCCTGAGACCACTGTAAATAACGATACACTACACATGGACCACTGTATATAATGATATATTACCCAGGGACCACTGTAAATAATGGTAAACTACCCAGGGCACACTGTAGATAAGATACACAACCCAGAGACCACGGTAAATAATGATACACTACCAAGGGACCACTGTATATAATGATATTCTACCCAGGGACCACAGTAAATAATGATATACTGCCCAGTGACCACTGTAAATAATGGTAAACTACCCAGGGACCACTGTATATAATGATACCCTACCCAGGGACCACTGTATATAATGATATTCTACACAGGGATCACTGTACATAATGATATACGACCCATGGACCACTGTATATAATGATATTCTACCCAGGGACCACTGTATATAATGATACTCTACCCAGGGACCACTGTATATAATGATAGTCTACCCAGGGACCACTGTATCTAATGATATTCTAACAAGGGACCACTGTATATAATGGTATTCTACCCAGGGACCACTGTATATAATTATACACTACCCAGGGACCACTGTATATAATGATATTCTACCCAGGGACCACTGTATCTAATGATATACTTCCCAGGGACAACTGTAAATAATGGTAAACGACCCAGGGACCACTGTACATCATGATATTCTACCCAGGGACACTGTATATAATGATACACTACCCAGGGACCACTGTAAATAATGATATTCTACCCAGGGAACACTGTAAATAATGACATTCTAACCAGGGAACACTGAAAATAATGATATTCTACCAAGGGAACACTGTAAATAATGATATTCTAACCAGGGACCACTGTATATAATGGTATTCTACCCAGGGACCACTGTGCATATTGATATACTGCACAGGGACTGCAGTAAATAACGATATGCTTCCCAGGGACAACCGTAAATAATGATATTCTAACCAGGGACCACTGTAAATAATGATATTCTACCCAGGGAACACTATATATATTGATACACTACCCAGGGACCACTGCATATAATGATATTCTACCCAGGGACCACTGTATATCATAATAGTCTACCCAGGGACCACTGTATCTAATGATATACTACCCAGGGACCACTGTAAAAAATGGTAAACGACCAAGGGACCACTGTACATAATGATATACTACCCAGGGACCACTGTTTCTAATGATATTCTACCCAGGGACCACTGTATATAATGATACACTAACCAGGGACCACTGTAAATAATGATATACTACCAAGGGAACACTGTAAATAATGATATTCTAACCAGGGAACACTCTGAATAATGATATTCTACCCAGGGAACACTGTAAATAATGATATTCTAACCAGGGACCACTGAAAATAATGATATACTATCCAGGGACCACTAGAAATAATGTTATTCTACCCAAGGACCACTGCAAATAATGATATACTATCCAGAGACCACTGCAAATAATGATATACTGCCCAGGGACCACTGCAAATAATGATATTCTAACCAGGGACCACTGTAAATAATGATATTCTACTCAGGGAACACTGTAAATATTGATATTCTAATCAGGGAACACTGAAAATAATGATATTCCACCCAGGGAACACTGTAAATAATGATATTCTACACAGGGAACACTGTAAATAATGATATTCTAACCAGGGAGCACTGAAAATAATGATATTCTACCCAGGGAACACTGAAAATAATGATATTCTACCCAGGGAACACTGTAAATAATGATATTCTAACCAGGGAACACTGAAAATAATGATATTCTAACCAGGGACCACTGTAAATAATGATATTCTACGCAGGGAACACTGTAAATATTGATATTCTAACCAGGGAACACTGAAAATAATGATATTCTACCCAGGGAACACTGTAAATAATGATATTCTACCCTGGGAACACTGTAAATAATGATATTCTAACCAGGGACCACTGTAAATAATGATATTCTACCCAGGGAACACTGTAAATAATGATATTCTAACCAGGGACAACTGTAAGTAATGACAGACTGCCCAGAGACTACTGTAAATAATTATATTCTGCACAGAGACCACTGTAAATAATGATATACAACCCAGGGAACACTGTAAATAATGATATTCTACCCAGGGACCACTGTATATAATGATATTCTACACAGGGATCACTGTACATAATGATATACGACCCAGGAACCACTGTATATAATGATATTCTACCCAGGGACCACTGTATATAATGATACTCTACCCAGGGACCACTGTATATAATGATATTCTACCCAGGGACCACTGTATCTAATGATATTCTAACCAGGTAACACTGTAAATAATGATATTCTACCCAGGGGACACTGTAAATAATGATATTCTAACAAGGGACCACTGTATATAATGGTATTCTACCCAGGGACCACTGTATATAATTATACACGACCCAGGGACCACTGTATATAATGATATTCTACCCAGGGACCACTGTATCTAATGATATACTTCCCAGGGACAACTGTAAATAATGGTAAACGACCCAGGGACCACTGTACATCATGATATACTACCCAGGGACCACTGTATCTCATGATATTCTACCCAGGGACACTGTATATAATGATACACTACCCAGGGACCACTGTAAATAATGATATTCTACCCAGGGAACACTGTAAATAATGATATTCTAACCAGGGAACACTCTGAATAATGATATTCTACCCAGGGAACACTGTAAATAATGATATTCTACACAGGGACCACTGTATATCATAATAGTCTACCCAGGGACCACTGTATCTAATGATATACTACCCAGGGACCACTGTAAAAAATGGTAAACGACCAAGGGACCACTGTACATAATGATATACTACCCAGGGACCACTGTTTCTAATGATATTCTACCCAGGGACCACTGTATATAATGATACACTACCCAGGGACCACTGTAAATAATGATATACTACCAAGGGAACACTGTAAATAATGATATTCTACCCAGGGAACACTGTAAATAATGATATTCTAACCAGGGACCACTGAAAATAATGATATACTATCCAGGGACCACTAGAAATAATGTTATTCTACCCAAGGACCACTGCAAATAATGATATACTATCCAGAGACCACTGCAAATAATGATATACTGCCCAGGGACCACTGCAAATAATGATATTCTAACCAGGGACCACTGTAAATAATGATATTCTACTCAGGGAACACTGTAAATATTGATATTCTAATCAGGGAACACTGAAAATAATGATATTCCACCCAGGGAACACTGTAAATAATGATATTCTACACAGGGAACACTGTAAATAATGATATTCTAACCAGGGAACACTGAAAATAATGATATTCTACCCAGGGAACACTGAAAATAATGATATTCTACCCAGGGAACACTGTAAATAATGATATTCTAACCAGGGAACACTGAAAATAATGATATTCTAACCAGGGACCACTGTAAATAATGATATTCTACGCAGGGAACACTGTAAATATTGATATTCTAACCAGGGAACACTGAAAATAATGATATTCTACCCAGGGATCACTGTAAATAATGATATTCTACCCAGGGAACACTGTAAATAATGATATTCTAACCAGGGACCACTGTAAATAATGATATTCTACCCAGGGAACACTGTAAATAATGATATTCTAACCAGGGACAACTGTAAGTAATGACAGACTGCCCAGAGACTACTGTAAATAATTATATTCTGCACAGAGACCACTGTAAATAATGATATACAACCCAGGGAACACTGTAAATAATGATATTCTACCCAGGGACCACTGTATATAATGATATTCTACACAGGGATCACTGTACATAATGATATACGACCCAGGGACCACTGTATATAATGATATTCTACCCAGGGACCACTGTATATAATGATACTCTACCCAGGGACCACTGTATATAATGATATTCTACCCAGGGACCACTGTATCTAATGATATTCTAACCAGGTAACACTGTAAATAATGATATTCTACCCAGGGGACACTGTAAATAATGATATTCTAACAAGGGACCACTGTATATAATGGTATTCTACCCAGGGACCACTGTATATAATTATACACTACCCAGGGACCACTGTATATAATGATATTCTACCCAGGGACCACTGTATCTAATGATATACTTCCCAGGGACAACTGTAAATAATGGTAAACGACCCAGGGACCACTGTACATCATGATATACTACCCAGGGACCACTGTATCTCATGATATTCTACCCAGGGACACTGTATATAATGATACACTACCCAGGGACCACTGTAAATAATGATATTCTACCCAGGGAACACTGTAAATAATGATATTCTAACCAGGGAACACTCTGAATAATGATATTCTACCCAGGGAACACTGTAAATAATGATATTCTAACCAGGGACCACTGAAAATAATGATATACTATCCAGGGACCACTAGAAATAATGTTATTCTACCCAAGGACCACTGCAAATAATGATATCCTATCCAGAGACCACTGCAAATAATGATATACTGCCCAGGGACCACTGCAAATAATGATATTCTAACCAGGGACCACTGTAAATAATGATATTCTACTCAGGGAACACTGTAAATATTGATATTCTAATCAGGGAACACTGAAAATAATGATATTCCACCCAGGGAACACTGTAAATAATGATATTCTACACAGGTAACACTGTAAATAATGATATTCTAACCAGGGAACACTGAAAATAATGATATTCTACCCAGGGAACACTGAAAATAATGATATTCTACCCAGGGAACACTGTAAATAATGATATTCTAACCAGGGAACACTGAAAATAATGATATTCTAACCAGGGACCACTGTAAATAATGATATTCTACGCAGGGAACACTGTAAATATTGATATTCTAACCAGGGAACACTGAAAATAATGATATTCTACCCAGGGAACACTGTAAATAATGATATTCTACCCAGGGAACACTGTAAATAATGATATTCTAACCAGGGACCACTGTAAATAATGATATTCTACCCAGGGAACACTGTAAATAATGATATTCTAACCAGGGACAACTGTAAGTAATGACAGACTGCCCAGAGACTACTGTAAATAATTATATTCTGCACAGAGACCACTGTAAATAATGATATACAACCCAGGGAACACTGTAAATAATGATATTCTACTCAGGGACCACTGTATATAATGATATTCTACACAGGGATCACTGTACATAATGATATACGACCCAGGGACCACTGTATATAATGATATTCTACCCAGGGACCACTGTATATAATGATACTCTACCCAGGGACCACTGTATATAATGATATTCTACCCAGGGACCACTGTATCTAATGATATTCTAACCAGGTAACACTGTAAATAATGATATTCTACCCAGGGGACACTGTAAATAATGATATTCTAACAAGGTGACGAATGTGATATAAAATAGTTACTTTAGAGATACTAGTTAATGTAATGTAGAAATAAGCCACTTTGATTCTTTTAGTTAGGGACAAAGGAATTTGGGACCGCATGGAAAAAGCAGGAAGAGGTGTGTCTATGAGAGTGAGACTGCATTGATAAGGGCCAGAGAAAGGGATTGGAAGTGAGCCAATCAGAATGGACTAAACAGGTCAGGAGGGACCTAGGCTGACCTATGTCCGTCGAGTATGTGAAACTTGATACCATTTGAACTGATTTTGCAGAGATTCCTTTGTCTGTTAGTTCAGTCGTTTTCTGGAGTGTAAGAGGCAGGACGTCCTGTTACATTCTGTAAGATGATAAAGCTTGCAAGCTAAATAAATAACTTCTGTTTACGTGCGAATCCGTCTCAACTTTTATTGAGGCCAGACTGACAGAGAAAGAAAATAGGAGATCAACATTTGGTGCCGAAAACCGGGATTTCTCAGGGCGATCCTGTTCCAACTGCGAAATCAGAATTAGACTGATTATGAACAGGAGGACGGGGAACAAAGGGCCCTCAATGTAGAAATGGAAAACGACCAGCATTGATTGTTCCCCCTCTTCTCATCGTCTGATTAGTCTGGTCACTCGCGGTTGGCACAGAAAGACCGCCTCGACGAAATCACAGGTCAGTCTGGGGATAAGCACTTTAATTGTGAGTTAATTCGGCTGGGGAAGGCTATATTGTTGATGTAACATTTAAGATAAATGGTTCAACTTTAATTGTGAGTTAATTCGGCTGGGGAAGGCTATATTGTTGATGTAACATTTAAGATAAATGGTTCAACTTTAATTGTGAGTTAATTCGGCTGGGGAAGGCTATATTGTTGATGTAACATTTAAGATAAATGGTTCAACTTTAATTGTGAGTTAATTCGGCTGGGGAAGGCTATATTGTTGATGTAACATTTAAGATAAATGGTTCAACTTTAATTGAGAGTTAATTTGGCTGGGTTATGTTATGAGGGGTAGATGTAACATTTGAAATTGAAACAAATGGTTCACCTCTATATGTCTGTGTGTTAAAAATATAGTTGATTAAGTTAAAGAATTTTCCTTGGATTGTAGTGGCGAAAAAACGCAGTTCCAAGGACTAGTTGAGATTATGGGAAATTCCTTGGATAGCACAAATGATCCAGGCACGCCACTGCAAATATTATGTGATAAGTATCCGGACAAAGCTAAAGACTTTAGAAAATTGTCAGCACAGTTAAGAACTAAAATGGGAGATGAATGGCCACTAGGGGGAACCAAAGACCTAGAAATGGTTAAGAAAATCCAGGGACTGATATGGAAAAAAAATCAAAGTATGAAAACTAAAGAATTAATTGGATTATGGAGGCAATATTGTCAAGAGGAAAAAGATAAGATTATGTTGTCCAGCTGGCAGGATAATGCACTTAAAATGGGGATTTCAATTAGTGAACAGGGTAACCTAAAAACATTACAAATCTTGAAAAAGGAATGTGCATTTAAAAAAAGAGCAAATAGAGACAAGAAGGACCCGGGTTACACAAGAGGTGAACTACGTAGTTCAATGGCTGGCCTTGAATTGTCGGAAGAAGAAAAATTCAATAAGTCGGAAAAGTCAGTAGAAATTCCGTCTGCACCCATAGTATGGTCTGCGCTCATTCCAGAACCACCAGAGTACAATAATATATACCCAGCCATTGCTCCCCAGATTTCAAATATGCCAGAAACTCAAGCCCTTTTGGGTGATAGTGTGGGTCCTGTTTTACCAACTTCACAACCGAAAGAGCAAAAGGAACTTTGTCCCACAAGCCCAGTTAGCTCTAGGACAAGATCTCGGACAGCAAGAGAGGGGCTTGAAGCTCACCAGAAACAATTAAGCATATCACCTCAGTCTCCCCAAACTAAGGAGAAATCACAAGAGTTGGGAACAAAGAAAGCTGAAACAACTTCGGTTGAAGAGAAAGAACTCCCCCTAGTGACAGGGAGAGACGTTGAAGTCTTGGAACAACCAGGGGAAATACCTAGAGTGCCCCCTGGTGACATTCGGAGACAGTTACCGATTAGGAAGATGAGAAACCCCGATCCAGGGACGGCGGCTGCAAACCCCACAATAGACGTTTACTTCCCATGGACACCCAGTGAGATGATGGCTATTATGACTACAATCCCAGATAGAAAAAAATCTCCTGCTGCCTTTGTGGATTCATTGAGAACTACTATCTCAATTTATCAAGCTGATTCAAGGGACCTCTGGGCCCTAGTTCAGCAGATTTTAACCCCAGCAGAGTACCGCACTTGTCTTAACCACCTGAATTATGCTAGTCATGCCGCACTCCAGCAGGCCTATGCGTTAGACGACGATAGAAGGACACAGATCTTAAATGCATTGAATAGCACATTTCAAAGGCCCATAAATCTTTCTGTTATCTTAGACCTAAAACCTAAGAAGAATGAAGACCCAGAGGAATTTCTGGGGCGTTTTAATGAAATCTACCGGGGGCAGTCAGGCGATTTGCTGTATCAAAATGGTCAGAATTCCCCTCAATACTGTGCTATGTTAATGCATTGCCTACCACCTTCTGTGGTTACTGCTGTGAAATGTAATAACATGAATTGGACGGAGAACAACCCTTCCCAGATGGCAAGGGCAGTCAGATTTTACTGGAAGGAGGGTGTAGGCCCAGAAGGAGGCTCAGTTACAAAGGTTAAGACTGAGTATGTAATGAAAAAGGATGATCTGCGACCCCAACAAGGGGCAGAAATGGTAGTTTACCAGCAGGAGCCCCAATATAGTGACTTTGGGTGGGTGGATCAGCGAAGAGGGGGATACCAAACCCACCCAAAAGGACCCTCACCCCATTTTTATGGTCCACTGAATGAATCAACAGCTCTACAACCGCAGCCCCCTCTGAGGGGCCATTGGTCTACTGGAAGACGAGGCCGGGGCAGATATAAAGGGAACAATGGATGTTTTAATTGCGGCCGTGCAGATCACTGGCAACAGGAATGCCCCTTTAAAAGACAGACAGTAGAAGGAGATTATCCGACCCAAAGGAGGGGGTACCCACAAAGGGGAGGACAGATGAGATACACTGACTTCTCCCAGGAAAACCCTTTCCCAACACAGGATTGACTAGCTAATTTAGCCATCAGGACTCTCCAATCCGACAGGGAACCTATTATCTCTCTGCAGATAGGAGATCAACATCACTCATTTGTCATCGACACAGGGGCAGCGATGTCTTCTGTGCAATCAACACTTAAATTACCAATATCCAACCACACACAGCAATTATCAGGGTTCCAAGGACAGGTGTGTGAGTATCCTATTTCTGAACCTGTGACAGTCACTTACGAGAATACGTCTGCAGAACATCAGTTTGTAGTGACTACTGGATTGGACTGTAACTTGTTGGCCCGAGATTTACTGTGTATCTTCCAGCTACAGCTAGAATGCGGAGATGAGGGGGTAACGGTTACATCATGGAGGATGAGACAACAGTGCTATATTTCTATCACCCCCCAGTGGTGGACGTTAGACATTGAACAGTCACTGCATCACGTTACCCTGGCCTATGACAGAACTGGACGAAACAGGGAGTTGGAGGACAAATACCGGCCATTACTTGAGACCGAATGGCCAGTCAAGGTTACAGCCACAGTCACGGGAAAAGAAGGTACAGCCGATTTTGTTACAATATCACCACATTTATGGCCACAGTCAGCTTCGGTAAGCCCTCACATTCCACGTCAGGTCTATGACCCGTACCATGCCAGGGATATGGGACGAATGGTCAGGAGGGCAGTGGATCATTCAGATCCAACAGACTACGCACTTCAAGCCATGCCAGACGGCACTACCATAAAATATTTTGAGGTCCCTGAAACGATTAACACTCGACTGCAGCATCACAGGGGACATGATGTGTTGGAATATGTCAATCCACAGGTCTGGGCGGAATACCCATCACAAGTGGGAAAGACAAATGTTACACCTATCAAGGTAATGATTAAGGATCATGCAAAGCTACCTTCCATTCGGCAATACCCCCTCAAATCTCAAGCTGCTCCATCAATAGATAAATTAATTCAAGAACTATTGAAACAGGGTATTTTGGTCCCTTGCCAATCAGAATGTAACACCCCCATACTTGCTGTGCCTAAACCAGCCAAACCAGACCAGTACCGATTAGTACAGGATTTACGTTCAATCAATGCCATCGCACAGCCGTTACATGCTCTCGTCCCTAACCCTGCCCACATACTGGCTCAAATTCCAGCACAAGCCCGGGTCTTCGCCGTAATTGACCTTCAGCACGCCTTCTTTGCCCTCCCACTTGCGACTGAAAGTCAATATTTGTTTGCCTTCACTTACAATGGGCAGCAGTATACCTGGACCCGACTGCCACAGGGGTTTGTCAATTCCCCTACACTCTTCTCCAGATGTTTGCAGACCCAACTGCAGGCCTTGACATTGGAGCATGGTTCCACTCTAGTGCAGTATGTAGATGACATATTGGTGGCAAGTCCTGACGAGCCCAGTAACAGGGATGATGTGATCCAATTACTGAACCACCTATCCTCGTTGGGTTATGTTGTTTCACAAGCAAAGGTCTTGGTGGCTCAGAGAAAAGTTAAGTTCTTAGGAGTTTTACTTACAGCCACAGAAAGAAGTCTCGACCCCAGTAGGATTGAACCAATATGCCAATTCCCTGCCCCTACAATAGCCAAAGAGGTTCGTCATTGGCTGGGTATGGTGAATTATTGTCGGCAGTGGATACCAAACATCGCTGTCTATACAAAGCTGCTGACACCTTATACGAGTGAAGAGGGAAACTTTACTCTCACCACCGAGGCAGTCGAGGCCTTCCGTTGCCTGAAGCAGGCCTTGCTACAAGCACCGGCCCTCGGTAGGCCCCTATACGACCGACCATTCCAGATATACTGTACCGTTCTGGAAGGATGTTCAACAGCGGTACTCACTCAGAAACATGGGGACAAGCACCGGCCCGTAGCATATTACTCTTCCAAACTCGACCCAGTGGCGTTGGGTCACCCTGTTTGCACCCAGATCCTGGCAGCGATATACAATAGTTTGCAAGCTGCTGCCAACATCACTCTACAACAGGATATTATGGTGTATAGCTCCCACTCGGTAATCGCACTATTGGGGCAACTGCAGACTCAGCATCTTACCGCAGCTCGTCAGAATAGGTATGAAATATACCTTTTGAACAATCCACGTCTGACATTTAAATATTGTACCACTATCAATCCAGCCTGTTTTCTTAGCGGTCCCCCGGTCCATGAGGATGCGCCTGGTCACGACTGTTTAGCCTTGATTCAGGAAACTACAACAATAAGGGACGATCTGAGTGATATTCCGTTAGAACAACCTGACATGATTATGTATGTTGATGGCAGTGCATTAGTAAGCCCCACTGGCCGGAGACTGTCCGGTTATGCAATCATAGATCAGGATGGTCTGATTTTAGAAGCAGCAGCTTTCCAGACCCCTTACTCAGCACAACAAGCTGAACTTTTTGCCCTCACCCGTGCATGTATACTTGGGGGAGATCGCCGGGTAAATATCTACACTGACTCCCGATATGCTTTCGGGGTAGTTCATGACTTCGGACAACTCTGGAAGAATAGGGGATTCCTTACCTCGGCTGGTACAGAAATATCCAACCGGGGTTTAGTTAATGACCTACTGCAGGCCCTCCTTCTGCCAGCGCAGATTTCCGTTATTAAATGCGCTGCCCACACGAATGGTACAACCCCAGTTGACGTTGGTAATGAACGAGCAGATCGTGCAGCGCGCACAGCCGCACAAATTCAGCAAGTGATGGTGCCTAAAATGTTAAGTCAGACTAAACGATCTACTATGAATGTGTCTGCTTCTGACAAGCCAATGCCAACCATCCAAGACGTCATAAGGTTACAGGAGGACGCTCCTGAGAGTGATAAACAAATGTGGAAACGGTTAGGTTGTACATATGATTCTGTTTCCTCTTTATGGACCACGCCTGCACATCAGACTTGTATGTCTGATGTACTGGCTTTATGGGTCATCGAATGTGTACACTTTGCAACTCATTGTGGGGCTCGGGGGACTAGTGATTTGTTGCTGGACACTTGGTGGCACCCTAAAATGCAGGGGTTGGCCCAAAGTATCAGTAATCGGTGTTTGATTTGTCAGCAATATAACACCGGAAAAGGTATCCCTTGTGGGAAGGGGCAAACCCCGTTGCCCAGTGGTCCCTTTGAGACGCTCCAAATGGATTACATTGAGTTGGAAAGGTGTCAATGTTATAAATATGTTTTGGTCATTGTGGATGTGTTCAGCAGATGGGTTGAGGCGTATCCGACTATCTATAGTAAAGCTGCTACTGTGGTTAAAGTCTTGATGAGGGAAATCATTCCCCGGTACGGTATACCAGCTCAGTTAAGTTCTGATAATGGGCCTCATTTTATTGGACAAATTAACAAGGAGTTTTGCTCCCAGTTGGGCATACGCCAGCAGTTACACTGTGCTTACAGACCGCAGGCAGCCGGGTTGGTTGAAAGACACAATCAGACCCTCAAAACTAAATTGGCTAAATTAAGAGCAGACACGGGACTGACATGGCTTAAGTTGCTCCCCGTTGCCCTCTTCCAGCTGCGGGTTACACCTGCGGGACCAGCCCGGCTCTCTCCCGCCGAGATTCTCTATGGCAGGCCTCTTAGAACTCCTTGGAGCCTGCAGGTTCCCAGACGGGTTCAGTTTCATCAGATGACTGAGGAAATGACCACCTATGTTCTGGCCCTTACGCAAGTGCTCAAGGAACTCCATGGCCAGGTCTGCGCGGCTCACCAGCCATTGCCCCCAGTACCGAGCTCACTTTCAGTCCAGCCCGGTAGTTATGTAATGGTCAAAAATTGGACTAGGAAGGGGTCGGAGCCGCGATGGGACGGGCCCTTCCAAGTTCTCCTTGCCACCCCCACAGCAGTTAAAGTGGAGGGGCGAAGTGCTTGGGTCCACCTACATCACTGTAAATTGAGCCCATCTCCACTACTGTAAAAGGTCGGATACTAACCTGCCTCCCTTCTCCAGTGCTATTTTACAGGTGTGGAGCATGATGGAGTGGCTACGCATCGTCTGTCTGATATTTGGCCTCACTTCGCTTGGCGTGTTATTGGCGATGGACATGGAAAAGGGGAATATTATGTATCTGTGTAGCCCCAACCAATCTACAAGGATACATCACCTATGCACAGGTGATGTTCTTCACTGCCCCCATATACGAGGACATGGTATCGACTCATGGAAGGTCATCAAAGTTAAGGAGAATGCGGGAGTCATGAAGCAGCTGCACCGGTCCCGGCGATGGGAAGGGAACATTATATGGACATTGCCTTGTTTTTGGAATACATGTAAATTTGATTTTGGATGTGTTAAAAGTGGTACAATAAAGGTAACATCAAGCTGTCAGAAGAGTGTAGGAAGAGACCATGAGAAAGAGAAAGGGACTAGAGAGAGGACGGGGCGTGTGAGAAGGGAAGTACAGCTAGAACGCAGGTTACCGGGAGATGCACTTAAGTTAATTAAAGGCCAAACTGAGGAAAACCCGGGTAGTATGAATCTCTTCTACCAGATTTACCACCGTCTGTATGGCCAGGGACGGGTTGTCTGCTACCCAAACCCCGCAGCGGTGTCTAGGTTATTTTCTGTTTCACCGCTTTGGGGCACTCCCCAAACGGTGGTTCATTGTCAGCGTTCCGAGCCATTGCCCGAGCAAGTCACTCTTCCTTACGATCCGGATTCAGCACCACCGGCTATTTGCCTTCCCCTCCCTCGGGATAATTCCCATTCACAGTACGATAGGCTGCGACGGTGGAGGGCGTACATACCTAGCCACTTCACTCCCAATAGGGATTCCCGGTCGTACGAGAATTGCTTCAGCAGTGAAGGATATGGCTGTTTGCTGGTAGAGGTGGACACAAATATAACATGTCTGTTTCCCACCTGTACGGACAGGAGGTGCCATATCACCCAGGCGTCTGGCCAATGCGTTTGTTATAGCACCACTTGCGTTCCATTGAACGCTGGCCTCCAGCTCCTTTGTGGCTGGGCGAATGTCTCTCATATCACTGTCGGGAATAGGGCTTTCCGCATTGCTGGGCGGCCCGAATGGGCATTTCAAAATTGGATAAACTGGGCTACTGGGAGGTCCTTACGCAACCGATATACTGATTGTGATGCTAGTCTCCACACGGAACAAGGATACTACTTTTTATTTAATGGTACGGCGACCAACGTTTTGTCACCCCCATTTCCACGCCGAAGGGCAGGGGACTGTGGTAGGTCTCTGCTGAATTTTGCGAGAACTGGAAAAAACCTCAGGTTCTTGCACCCAACCGGGGCCACTCAGCCGGGTGGGGCATTCTGAGCGTATTGACACTGGGAGGTGTGGGGGGTTCCTTGGCTGTTAGTGATCGGAATTATTTTATTTGCGGCCTTACCCTTTTGGGAAATGAAACCTTGGGAGCCCTCGGGGCAATAACTAAGGAGTTGTCTCAGCTACGGTTGTTTGCAATGCAGAACCGGTATGCTCTTGACTATCTTCTGGCCCGTGAGGGTGGGGTATGCGCCATAGTACAGGGCAAGTGTATTATGGGTGTTCAAGACTTGACCGCTAACATCACTAAATTTATGGATCGCATACGGGATCACTTGGACGGGATGCAGGATCCTGGCTCTTGGGGTAACTGGGGATTTGGAGGATGGAAGGACTGGTTGATAAATATGGCCATGTATCTAGTGGTAGCTATCGGCTGCATCTTTGTGGGCCTGGCCATCCTTAAATGTGTGATGGGTAGAATGCTGGGTGCACTGGATCAGATCACCGCCCCAATCACCGAGAAAAAAATTTAACTGTTAAAATCCATGAGGGTGAAGCAGATGAAGGGGGGCTAAGACAGGAATTGGAAATGCAGCGACGAATCTTTTTAGATGAGGAACCGTAGCTATAGATTGGATAGTTCGGTTATCATGGAATGATAAAAGGAGGGAATGACGAATGTGATATAAAATAGTTACTTTAGAGTTACTAGTTAATGTAATGTAGAAATAAGCCACTTTGATTTTTGCAGTTAGGGACAAAGGAATTTTAGACCGCATGGAAAAAGCAGGAAGAGGTGTGTCTATGAGGGTGATGCTTCATTGATAGGGGCCAGAGAAAGGGATTGGAAGTGAGCCAATCAGAATAGATCGAACAGGTCAGGAGGGACCTAGGCTGACCTATGTCCGTCGAGTATGTGAAACTTGATACCATTTGAACTGATTTTGCAGAGATCCCTTTGTCTGGTAGTTCAGTCGTTTTCTGGAGTGTAAGAGGCAGGACGTCCTGTTACATTCTGTAAGATGATTAAGCTTGCAAGCTAAATAAATAACTTCTGTTTACGTGCGAATCCGTCTCAACTTTTATTGAGGCCAGACTGACAGAGAAAGAAATTTGGAGATCAACAAGATTAGCAGATCAATCAATCCAACTCGACCTACCTTTCCCCAGAGACATGCATTTGATTGCTGACGTTTCTTGCATTGGAATATGAAAGCCACTGTTATATCTGCCTCCACCAATCACACAGGCAGTGCAGACCAGATAATTGAACTGTATCCCAAGTCATTGAAATAATTGTTGGAAACATGGAACTTAAAAATCTTATCTCGCAGATATCTTCATCTGCGAGTGCTGTGGCAACTGGAACTGATCGCAAATGCCAACATAGGGAGATTACACGGCCACTCACTCCTGCCCCAACACTCAGTTTGATCACAGCTGAGCTTCTGTCTCAATGCCATTTCCTGCCTGTTCCTCAGATACATTCATTCCCTCGAATTTCGCTGTCAATATGAAAAATGGAGGCAGACACCCACAGGCAAAATTTCAAACCCATTTGGGCATTAGACGGTGTGCTCAAATCTGCAGCTACACAGATCTGGAAGGTGGGACAGATCATAGGGTCATAGAAGTTTACAGCATAGAAATAGGCCCTTCGGCCTAACCTGTCCATGCCGCCCGGTTTTCACTACACAAAGCCTGTCCAATTACCCACATTTGGTCTTATTCCCCTATACCCATCTTCTCCACATAAAAATCTAAATACTTTTTAACAGGCAGAATTGTAGACGGCTGTACTACTGCCAATGTTTCAAACACTCACATATCTCAGTGCGAAAAAAATGTTCACCTGGACCCTTTTGTATTTCTTCCCTCTCACCTTAAACCTTTGCCCTCTAGCTTTGGATTCCATTACCTTTGGGAACATCTACAATATCTATGCCCCCCATTATTTTATAGTCGCCGTCATGATCACTCCGAGCCTCCAAGACAAATGTTCGAGCCTATCGAGCCTCTCCTTCCAAACCATCAATTCGGTAGGAACCTAGCAAATCTTTTCTGCCCTCATTCGAGGTTAATAACATCCTTTCTATATTAGGGTGACCAGCACTGTACACAGCATTCCAAGTGTGTCCTTCCCAATGTCTTCTTCAAGTTCAGCAAGATCTCCAAACTCCTATATTTAATTATCTGACCATGTATCTGTATAATAGTAATAATGGCGACAGACACAGTAATTGCGGAACAAAGAGCCGCTTCTGTGTTGTGAATTTCCAATTATTCATCGTGTTTGCAGAGGTTAAAAAAAACAACAAAGTCGCAGAATGTGTCTGACTGGGAAAAATATAGAAGAATATCTTGATCAGGAGACTCACAGCTAATCAAATCTTCACCCGATACTAATAGAAACAAAACAGAAACAGAATAAAGGAGAGTGGTAAAGAGAGAAAGGGGCAGAGAGCGTTTAATGGTGGAGTACATTGCACACCACTCCCTTCTACCTTACTGCAGCAAGCACATTGTTTCTATCTTCCAGGATTCATGCTCTTAGAAATAACTTAGATTCAGTTTCCTCTGAAGTAGAAATTACATGATTCATTCCACCATTAGTACGACAAACAGAGACAGCACAATGGCCCACTGGTTAGCACTGCTGCCTCACGACGCCGAGTTCCCAAGTTCGATCTCGGCTCTGGGTCACTGTCAACAAAGAACAAAGGACAAAGAAATGCACAGGAACAGGCCCTTCGGCCCTCCAAGCCCGTGTCGACCATGCTGCCTGACTAAACTACAATCTTCTACACTTCCTGGGTCCGTATCCTTCTATTCCCATCCTCTTCATGTAATTGTCAAGATGCCCCTCAAATGTGACTATCGTCCCTGCTTCCACCACCTCATCCGGTAGCGAGTTGCAGGCACCCACTACCCTGTGTGTAATAAAACTTGCCTCGTTCATCTACTCAAAAACCTTGCCCTTCTGTCCGTGTGGAGTTTGCACATTGGTCCCGTATTTGCGTTGGTTTTTCCCCCACTACCAAAGATGTGCAGGATAGGTGGATTGGCCACACGATGTTGCCCCTTATTTGAAAAAAATGAATTGAGTACTCTATATTTATTTTTAAAGAATACAGAACAGTTCATCCCAGGCCCCGGAAATTCAAAGCATCAATGCATTAAAACAATCACTTTTACTGGATGTGAAAGTAGCTGGTCAGGACAGAATTTATTGTCCATTCCCAGTTGCCCTTCAGACGGTGGTGGTGAGCTGCTTTCTTGAAACGAAGCAGTCCGTGAAGCTTGGGTACAGCAAACGTGCTTTTATGGAGGAAACGAAATGATTTTTCCCCCGTTACCGCGAAGGAACGTTGATATGGATCCAAGTGGGAGTGGTGAGTGATTTTGATGGGAAATTCCAGTTGGTGATTTTCCCAAGTAGGGGCTTGTCTAGTTCTTCAAAATGATAGTGGTCGTAGGTATGTAAGCTGCTGTCTAAGGGACAATTGCCTGAGGAACATTGTTGAGTTATTGCGGTGAATTTTGGGATGTCTGTTGGAGCGATTGAATGCCTGTGGCAGGAGGAGTAATCAAGCGCAATGCTTGGTCCTGGATGCTTTCGAACTCCCTGAGCGTTCTTGGAGATCTGGGGAACAGCGTTTCACTTGGACAAAAAATGGATTGATCAATTTGCCTGCGTAACCAATCTTGTTCTGAAATTTCACAAAATGTATAATAGATGATTGTTAATGCTCTTTTCCACAATTTACGTTGTGAGTAATTGACAATGTGTGATAGGTCAGTTATTGTACAGAGCTGGAATCGAACTTGGGTTTCCGCAGTGTGAGATCAGAAAATAAAGACGTGGCAGAAGCATCTTTTTCAAACAGGTTAATGTTACCTCGAAACAAAATACACCAACTTCCAATTACAAATGTGCTGCTGCTTTTATTTATGCAACACACATGTTTTGGAAATATTAAAAACGCCAAGCAGCGCCCATGGTGAGACAGGTCCGTACTTACAATTAAGTTGATGCTGTGAAGTAACCAGTGAGCTAAAGCTGAAATTGGCTTAAAGCACGGACACATTGTAGAAAAGGATTACCGTCATCCTACTCGCCGTGGTGGGTCACATTCGGGGAAAACTCCAGGTGTTGATGCACATCACCTCACAGCCAGACGTGACCAAAAACATAAAAGTGCGTGAAGTACCGAAGGAGGACATTCATTCTGTTTAACATCAGCGGCTCTTTAGATTAGCAGATCATTCAACCCCACTCGACCGAGCTTTTCCCACAGGCATGTATTTGATTGCTGTCGTTTCTCGCAATGAAATTTGAAAGCCACTGTTGTATCTGCCTCCGCCAATCTCACAGGCAGTGCAGACCAGATAATTGAACTGTATCCCAGGACATTGAAATAATTGTTGGAAACATGTAACTTAACAATCTAATCTCGCAGATATCATCATCTACGAGTGCTCTGGGAACTGCAACTGATAGCACATGACAACATCGGGAGACCACGCGGCATATCACTCCTGCCCAACATTCAGTTTGATCACAGCTGAGCTTTTGCCTCAATGTAATTTGCTGCCTGTTCCTCAGATACTTTCATTCCCTCGAAGTTCACTGTCGCTAAGAAAAATCGAGGCAGAAACACACAGCAAAACGATTTGGACATATAGATGGAGTACTCCAATCTGCAGCGACACAGATCTGGAAGGTGGGACAGGTGATAGAGTCATCGAAGTTCACCGCATGGAAATAGGTGCGTCGGCCTAACTTGCCCATGCCTCCCAGTTTTTACTACACAAAGCCTGCCCGATTGCACACATTTGGTCATATTCCTCGATACCCATCTTCTCCACAGAAATATCTAAATACTTTTACAAAGGCAGAATTGTAGACGACTGTACTACTGCCAATATTTCAAATACTCACCACCCTCAGTGCGAACAAATTGTTCACCTGGACCCTTTTGTATCTCTCCCCTCTCACCTTAAAACTTTGCCCTCTAGTTTTGGATTCCATTACCTTTGGGAACATCTACAATATCTATACCCCGCATCATTTTATAGTCGCCGTCATGATCACTCCGAGCCTCCAAGAAAAATGTTCGAGCCTATCGAGCCTCTCCTTATAACTCAAACCATCAAGTACGGTAGCAACCTAGCAAATCTTTTCTGCCCTCATTCTAGGTTAATAATATCCTTTCTATATTAGGGTGACTAGAACTGTACACAGTATTCCATGTTTGTCCTTCCCAAAGTCTTGTTCAAGTTCAGCAAGATCTCCCAACTCCTGTATTCAATTATCTGACTATGCATCTGTATAATAATGGGCACATACACAGCAATTGTGGAACAAGGAGTCTCCTTCTATGTTGCGAATTTCCAATTATTCATCATGTTTGCAATGGTACCAAAAAGCAACAAAGTCGCAGAATGTGTCTGACGGGAAAAATGAAGAAGAATATCTTGATCAAGAGACTCACAGCTCATCAAATCTTCACCCGATTCTAATAGAAACAAAACAGAAACAGAATAAAGGAGAGTGGTAAAGAGAGAAAGGGGGAGAGAGCGTTTAATGCTGGAGTACATTGCACACCACTCCCTTCCACCTTACTGCAGCAAGCACAATGTTTCTATCTTCCAGCATTCATGCTTGAGAAATAGCTTAGATCCAGTTTCCTCTGAAGTAGAAGTTACATGATTCATTCCACCGTTAGAACGACAAACAGAGAGAGCACAATGGCCCAGTGGTTAGCACTGCTGCCTCACGACGCCGAGTTCTCAAGTTCGACCTCGGCTCTGGGTCACTGTCAACAAAGAACAAAGAACAAAGAAATGTACAGCACAGGAACAGGCCCTTCCGCCCTCCAAGCCCGTGCCGACCATGCTGCCCGACTAAACTACAATCTTCTACGCGTCCTGGGTCAGTATCCCTCTATTCCCATCCTATTCCTACATTTGTCAAGATGCCCCTTGAATGTCCCTATCGTCCCTGCTTCCACCACCTCCTCCGGTAGCGAGTTCCAGGCACCCACTACACTCTGTGTAAAAAAACTTGCCTCGTTCATCTACTCTAAACCTTGCCCTTCTGTCCGTGTGGAGTTTGCACATTGGCCCCGTGTTTGCGTTGGTTTCGCCCCCACAAGCAAAGATGTACATGGTAGGGAATTGGCCACACGAAATTGCCTCTGCTTTCAAAAAAATAAATTGAGTACTCTATATTTATTTTTAAAGAATGCAGAACAGTTCATCCCAGGCCCCAGAAATTCAAAGCATCAATGCATTAAAAAGATCACTTTTACTGGATGTGAAAGTTGCTGGTTGGGACAGAATTTATTGCCCATTCCCAGTTGCCCTTCAGAAGGTGGTGGTGAGCTGCGCTCTTGGAACGTTGCAGTCCGTGAGGTTTGTGTACACCCACCGTGCTTTTGTGGGGAAAGCTAAATGATTTTTCCCCCGTTACCGCGAAGGAACCTTTATATGGGTCCAAGTGGGAGTGGTGAGTGATTTTGAGGGGAAATTCCAGTTGGTGATTTTTCCAAGTAAGGGCTTGTCCAGTTCTTCAAAATGATAGTGGTCGTAGGTATGGAAGGTGCTGTCTAAGGGACAATTGCCTGAGGAAATTTGTTGCGTTATTGCGGTGCATTTTGGAATGGCTGTTGGAGGGATTGAATGCCTGTGGCAGGAGGAGCAATCAAGTGCATTGCTTGGTCCTGGATGCTTTCGAACTCCCTGAGCGTTCTTGGAGATCTGGAGAACAGCGTTTCACTTGGACAAAAAATGGATTGATCAATTTGCCTGCGTAACCAATCTTGTTCTGAAATTTCACAAAATGTATAATAGATGATTGATAATGCTCTTTTCCACAATTTACGTTGTGAGTAATTGACAATGTGTGATAGGTCAGTTATTGTACAGATCTGGAATCGAACTTGGGTTTGCGCAGTGTGAGATCAGAAAGTAAAGGCGTGGCATAACCACCTTTTTCAAACAGGTTAATGTTAGCTCTAAACAAAATACACCAACTTCCAATTATAAATGTCTGCTGCTTTTATTTATGCAACACACATGTTTTGGAAATATTAAAAACACCAGGCAGCGCCCATGGGGAGAGAGGTCCGAACTTACAATTCAGTTGATGCTGTGAAGTAACCAGTGAGCTAAAGCTGACGCTGGCTTAAAGCATGGACACATTGTATATAAAGGATTACCGTTATCCTACTCGCCATGGTGGGTAGCATTGAGGGGAAACTCCAGGTGTCGCTGCACATCACCTCACAGCCAGACGTGACCAAAAACATAAAAGTGCGTGAAGTACCGAAGGAGGACATTCATTCCGTTTAACATCAGTGGCTCTTTAGATTAGCAGATCATTCAATCCCACTCGACCGACCTTTTCCCAGAGGCATGCATTTGATTGTTTCTGGCTTTCAAATTCGAAAGTCATTGTTGTATCTGCCGCCACCAATCTCACAGGCAGTGCAGACCAGATAATTGAACTGTATCCCAGAACATTGTAATAATTGTTCGAAAAATGTAACTTAAAAATCTTACCTCGCAGTTATATTGACCTGCGAGCTGCGAGTGCTGTGGCAACCGGAACTGATAGAAAATTATAACAGGGCCACTCACTCCTCCGCCAAAATTCAGTTTGATCACAGCTGAGCTTCTGCCTCAATGTCAATTCCTGCCTGTTCCTCAGATACTTTCAATCCCTCAAAGTTCACTATCGTTAAGATAAATCGAGGCAGACACCCACAGCAAAATTTCAAACCGATTTGGGCATTAGCTAGTGTGCTGAAATCTGCAGCGACACTGACATGTAAGGTGGGACAGGACATAGAGTAATCGAAGTTACAGCATGGAAATAGGCCCTTCGGCCTATCTTGTCCATGCCGCCCAGATTTTACTACACAAACCCTGTCCAGTTGTCCACATTTGGTCATATACCTCTATACTCATCTTCTCCATATAGCTATCCAGATGCATATTAAAGGCAGAATTGTATACGCCTCTACTACTGTCTCTGCCAGCTCGTTCCAGACACTCACCACCCTCTGTGTGAAACAATTGTTCCTCTGGACCCTTTTGTATCTCTCCGCTCTCACCTTAAACCTATGCCCTCTAGTTTTGGATTCCACTACCTTTGGGAAAATCTACTTCATCAATGCCCCTCATTATTTTATAGCCGCCGTCAGGATCACCCCTAGCCTCCAAGAAAAATGTTCCAGTCTATCCAGCCGCTCCGTTTAACTCAAATTATCAAGTCCTGTCGGAGCCTAGCAAATCTTTTCTGCCCTCTTTCTAGGTTAATATTATACTTTCTATATTAAGGTGACCAGAACTGTATACAGTATTCCAACTGTGTCCTTCCCAATTTCTTGTACGACTTCAGCAAGATGTCCCAACTCATGTATTCAATTATCTGGCCATGTATCTGTATAATAGTAATTGTGGAACAAAGAGCCTCCTTCAGTGTTGTGAATTTCCAATTATTCATCATGTTTGCTGTGGTTGCAAAGAGCAACAAAGTCGCAGAATGTGTCTGACTGGAAAAAGATGAACAAGAATATCTTGCTCAAGAGACCCACAGCAAATCAAAACTTCACCCGATACCAATAGAAATAAAACAGAAACAGAATAAAGGAGTGGTAAAGAGAGAAAGGAGGAGAGAGCGTTTACTGCTGGATACATTGCACATCACTCCCTTCCAACTTACTGCAGCAAGCACATTGTTTCTATCTTCCAGGATTCATGCTGTTAGAAATACCTTCGATCCAGCTTCTTCTGAAGCACATAGAACATAGAACATTACAGCGCAGTACAGGCCCTTCAGCCCTCGATGTTGCGCCGACCTGTGAACCACTCTAAAGCCCATTTACACTATTCCCTTATCGTCCATATGCCTGTCTAATTATCATTTGAATGCCCTTAGTGTTGGCGAGTCCACCACTGTTGCAGGCAGGGCATTACACACCCTTACTACTCTCTGACTAAAGAACCTACCTCTGACGTCTGTCTTATATCTATCTCCCCTGATTTAAAGCTATGTCTCCTCGTGCTAGACATCACCATCCGAGGAAAAAGGGTCTCACTGTCCACCCTATCCAATCATCTGACAATCTTGTATGCCTCAATTAAGTCACCTCTTAACCTTCTTCTCTCTAACGAAAACAGCCTCAAGTCCCTCAGCCATTCCTCATAAGATCTTCCCTCCATACCAGGCAACATTCTGGTAAACCTCCTCTGCACACTTTCCAATGCTTCCACATCCTTCCTATACTGCGGCGACCAGAATTGCACGCAATACTCTAAATGCGGCCGCACCAGAGTTTTGTAGAGCTGCAACATGACCTCATGGCTCCGAAACTGAATCCCTCTACCAATAAAAGCTAACACACCGTACGCCTTCTGAACAACCCTCTCAACCTGAGTGGCAAATTTCAGGGATCTATGTACATGGGCACCGAGATCTCTCTGCTCATCCACACTGCCAATAATCTTACCATTAACACAGTACTCTGTCTTCCTGTTATTCCTTCCAAAACGAATCACCTCACACTTCTCTGCATTAAACTCCATTTGCCACCTCTCAGCCCAGCGGTGCAGCTTATCTATGTCCCTATGTAACTTGTAACATCCTTCCGCACTGTCCACAACTCCACCGACTTTAGTGTCATCTGCAAATTTACTCACCCATCCTTCTACGCCCTCCTCCAGGTCATTTATAAAAATGACAAACAGCAGTGGCCCCAAAACAGATCCTTGTGGTACACCGCTAGTAACCGGACTCCAGTATGAACACTTCCCATCAACCACCATCCTTTGTGTTCTTCCAGCTAGCCAATTTCTGATCCAAACTGCTAAATCTCCCTGAATCCCATGCATCCGTATTTTCTGCAGTAGCCTACCGTGGGGAATCTTATCAAACGCTTTACTGAAATCCATATACACCACATCAACTGTTTTACGCTCATCCACCTGTTTGGTCACCTTCTCAAAGAATTCAATAAGGTTTGTGAGGCACGACGTACGCTTCACGAAACCGTGTTGACTATCTCTAATCAAATTATTCCTTTCCAGATGATTATACGCCCTATCTCCTATAAACCTTTCCAAGATTTTGCCCACAACAGAAGTAAGGCTCATTGGTCTATAGTTACCGGGGTTGTCTCTACTCCCCTTCTTGAACAAGGGGACAACATTTGCTATCCTCCAGTCTTCTGGCACTAATCCTGTTGACAAAGATGACTTAAAAATCAAAGCCAAAGGCTCAGCAATCTCCTCCCTAGAGTCCCAAAGAATCCTTGGATAAATCCCATCCGGCCCAGGGGACTTATCTATTTTCACCCTTTCCAGAATTGTTAACTCCTCCTCCTTATGAACCTCAAGCCCTTCTAGTCTAGTAGCCTGAATCTCTGTATTCTCCTCGACAACATTGTCTTTTACTGTGTGAATACTGACGAATAATATTCATTTAGCACCTCTCCTATCTCATCGGACTCCAAGCACAACTTCCCACTACTCTCCTTGACTGGCCCTACTCTTACCCTAGTCATTCTTTTATTCCTGACATATCTATAGAAAGCTTTAGGGTTATCCTTGATCCTACCTGCCAAAGTCTTCTCATGTCCCCTCCTGGCTCTTCTTAGCTCTCTATTTAGGTCCTTCCTAGCTGACTTGTAACTCTCGAGCGCCCTTACTGAACCTTCATGTCTCATCTTTACATAAGCCTCCTTCTTCCTCCTGACAAGTGTTTTGACTGCCTTAGTAAACCACGGTTCCCTTTGCTCGACCACTTTCCCACTGCCTGACAGGCACATTCTTATCAAGGACACGCAGTAGCTGTTCCTTGAACAAGCTCCACATTTCCATTGTGCCCATCCCCTGCAGTTTTCCTCTCCATCCGATGCATCCTAAGTCTTGCCTTATCGCATCATAATTGCCTTTCCCCCGATATAACTCTTGCCCTGCGGTATATACCTACCCCTTTCCATCACTAAAGTAAACGTAATCGAATTGTGGTCACTATCACCAAAGTGCTCACCTACCTCCAAATCTAACACCTGTCCTGGTTCATTACCCAGTAACAAATCCAATACGGCCTCGCCTCTCGTTGGCCTATCTACATACTGTGTCAGGAAGCAGAAGTTACATGATTTATTCCACCGTTAGAATGAATAAATAGGTGGCGCAGTGGTTAGCACTGCTGACAGGACTCCGAATTTTCATGTTCGATCCCGTCTCTGGGTCACTCTCCGTGTGGAGCTTGCACTTTCTCCCCGTTTTTGCGTGGGTTTCTTCCCCACAACCCAAAGATGTGCAGGGTAGATGAATTGGCCACGCTAAATTGCCCCGTAATTGGAAAACATGAATTGGATACTCAATGGTTTTTTTTAAAGAATGGAGAACAGTTCACCCCAGGCCCCAGAAATTCAAAGCACCAATGTATTAAAAATATCACTTTTACTGGATGTTAGAGATGCTGGTTGGGTCAGAATTTATTGCCCATCCCTCGTTGCCCTTCAGAAGGTGGTGGTGAGCTGCTTTCTTGAATCGTTGCTGACCCTGACGTTAGGGTAAACCCAAAGCGCTTTTCGGGAGGAAGCCAAATGATTTTTCCCCGTTAACCTGCAGGAACGTTTATGTGGTTCCAAGAGGGAGTGGTCAGTGATTTTGGAGGGGAAATTCCAGTTGGTGATTGGCCCAAGTAGGGGCTTGTCTAGTTCTTCAAAATGATAGTTGTCGGAGGTGTGGAGGTGCTGCCTGAGGAACAATTCCCGATGAACTTTGATGAGTTATTGCGGTGTATTTCGGGATGGCTGTGGCGGAGGGATTGAATGCTTGTGGCAGGAGGAGCAATCAAGCGCACTGCTTGGTGCTGGATGCTTTCGAACTCCCTGAGTGTTCTTGGAGATCTGGGGAGCAGCGTTTCACGTCGAAGAAAATGGAGTAATCAATTTGCCTGCGTAACCAATCTTGTTCCGAAATTTCAAGGACCCTATCATAGATAATCGTTAATGCTCTTTTCCTCCATTTAGGGTGTGAGTAATTGACAAAGTTTGATAGGTCAGTTATTGTGCAGAGCTGGAATCGAACTTGGGTAACCGCAGTGTGAGATCAGAAAGTGAACAGGTGGCACAAGGCTCTTTTTAAAACAGAATAAAGCAATCACTGGAAAATAAACACCTTCTTCTCATTATAAATGTGCTGCTGCTTTTGGTTGTGCAACAGACATGTTTTGGAAATGTGAAAAACGCCATCAGCGCCCATGGTGAGACATGTCCGAAAGCACAACTAAGTTGAATCTGTGAAGTAACCAGTGAGCTAAAGCTGACGTCCGTTCCGCGCATGGGCACATTTTATATAAATGATTACCGTGATCATACTCGCCGTGGTCGGTAACATTGACTGGAAACTCTCGGTGTTGGTGCACACCATCTCACAGCCAGACGTGACCAAAACATAAAAGTGCGTGAATTACCGACGGGGGACATTCATTCCGTTTAACATCAGCGGCTCTTTAAATTAGTGGTTCATTCAATCCCACTGGATCGACCTTTCCCCAGAGGCATGCATTTCATTGCTGTCGTTTATCGTATTGAAATTTGAAAGCCTCTGCTGTGCCTGCGTTCACCAAACTCACAGGCAGTGCAGACCAGATAATTGAACTGTATCCCAGAACATTGAAATAATTATTCGAAAGATGCACCTTAAATATCTTATCTCGCAGTTATATTCATCTGCGAGCTGCGAGTGCTGTGCCAACTGGAACTGATAGGAAATTACAACATAAGGAAACTACAAGGCCGGTCACTCCTGGCCCAACATTCAGTTTGATCACAGCTGAGCTTCTGCCTCAATGTCAATTCCTGCCTTTTTCAGATACTTTCATTCCCTCAAAGTTCACTGTCGGAAAGATAAATCGAGGCAGACACCCAGAGCTAAATTTCAAACCGATTTGGACATTAGGTGGTGTGCTCGAATCTGCAGCGACACAGATGTGGAAGGTGGGACAGGTCAGAGAGTCATCGAAGTTTACAGCATGGAAATTGGCCCTTTGGCCTAACTTCTCCATGCAGCCCAGTTTTTACTACCCAAAGCCTGCCGATTGCCCACATTTGGTCATATTCCTCTATACCCATCTTCTCCATATATCTATGTAAATACTTTTTAAAGGCAGAATTGTAGACGCCTCCATTACTGCCTCTGCCAGCTCGTTCCAGACACTCAACGCCCTCTGTGTGAAACAATGGTTCCTCTGGACCCTTTTGAGTCTCTCCCCTCTCACGTTAAACCTATGTCCTCTAGTTTCAGATTCCACTACCTTTGGGAAAACCTACTTAATCTATGCCCCTCATTATTTTATAGCCGATGTCAAGATCATCCCTAGCCTCGAAAAATATTCCAGTCTATCCAGCCGATCCTTATAACTCAAATCATGAAGTCCGGTAGCAGCCTCGCAAATCTTTTCTACCCTCATTCTAGGTTAATAATATCCTTTCTATCTTAGGGTGACCAGAACTGTACACAGTATTCGAAGTGTGTTCTTCCCAAAGCCCTGCAGAACTTCAGCAAGACGTCCCAACTCCTGTATCCAATAATCTGACCATGTATCTGTAGAATAGTAATAACGGCCACAGGCACAGTAATTGTGGAACAAGGAGCCTCCTTCAGTGCTGTGAACTTTCAGTTATTCATCATGTTTGCTGTGGTTGCAAAAAGCAACAAAGTCGCAGAATGTGTCTGACTTGAAAAAACGTAGAAGAATATCTTGCACACGAGACCCACAGCTAATGAAATCTTAACCCGACACCAATAGAAACAAAACAGAAAGAGAATAAAGGAGAATGGTAAAGAGAGAAAGGGGGAGGGAGCGTTTAATCCTGGAATATATTGCACTCCACTCCCTTCCATCTGACTGCAGCAAGCACATTGTTTCTATCTTCAAAGATTCATGCTGTTAGAAATACATTAGATTCACTTTCCTCTGAAGCAGAAATTACATGATTCATTCCACCGTTAGAATGACAAATAGGGACAGCAGGATGGCCCAGTGGTTAGCATTAAATGCATCACGCTGAAGAGTTCTTCGGTTCGATTCCGGTTCTGGGTCACTTTCCGTGTGGAGTTTGCGCATTCTCCTCAATTTTGCGTGGGTTTCTCCACCACAACCAACGATGTGCAGGGTAGTGGACTGGCCACACGAAATTGCGCCTTAATTGGAAAAAAGGAATTGGGCACTGTATTTTTTTTTTGAAGATTGGAGAACAGTTCATTCCCAGGCACCAGAAATTCAAAGCATCAACGCATTAACAAGATCACTTTTACTGGTTGGGAGGGGTGCTGGTTGGGATAGAATTTATTGCCCATCCCTGGTTACCATCCAGAAGGTGGTGGTGAGCTGCTTTCTTCAATCGTTGTGGGCCCTGAGGTTTGGGTACACCCACGTGCTTTAAGAGAGGAAGCTAAATGATTTGTTTCCCTTTACCGTGAAGGAACTTTTATATGATTCCAAGTGGGAGTGGTGAGTGATTTGGAGGGGGAATTGCAGTTGGTGATTTTCCCAAGTAGGGGGTTGTCTAGTTCTTCAAAATGACAGTGGTCGTAGGTCTGGAAGATGCTGCCGAAGGAACAATTGCCTGAGGAACTTTGTTGAGTTATTGCAGTGCATTTTGGGATGTCTGTGGCGGAGGGATTGAATGCTTGTGGCAGGACGAGCAATCAAGCGCACTGCTTGGTCCTGGATGCTTTCGAACTACCTGAATGTTCTTGGAGATCTGGGGAACAGCGCTTCACGTGAAGAAAATGGATTAATCAATTTGCCTGAGTAAACAATCTTGTTCCAAAATTTCAAAAAATGTATAATAGATAATCGTTAATGCTCTTTTCCTCCATTTAGGTAGTGAGTAATTGACAAAGTGTGACAGGTCAGTTATTGTACAGAGCTGGAATCGAACTCGGGTTTCCGCAGTGCGAGCCCAGAAAGTAAAGACGTGGCATAAGCTGCTTTTGAAAACAGATCAATGCAGCCTGTCACGAAGTACACCTACTTCTAATTATAAATGTGCTGCTGCTTTTATTTATGCACCACACATGTTTTGAAAATATAAAAACCGCCAGGCATCGCCCACGGTGAGACAGGCTCGAACGTACTCGAAAGTTGATGCTGTGAAGTAAGCAGTAAGCTAAAGCTGACGCTGACGTCCAAGCCGGACACATTGTATATAAAGGATTACTGTGATCACACTCGCCGTGGTGGGGAGCATTGAGGGGAATCTCCAGGTGTCGCTGCACATCACCTCACAGCCAGACGTGACCAAAAATGTAAAGGTGCGTGAAGTAACAACGGAGGACATTCATTCCGTTTAACCTCAGCGCCTCTTTAGATTAGCAAATCATTCAATCCCACTCGACCGAACTATCCCCAGAGGCATGCATTTGATTGCTGTTGTTTCTCGCATTGAAATTCGAAAGCCACTGTTGTATCTGCCTCCGCCAATCTCACAGACAGTGCAGACCAGGTAACTGAAATCTATCCCAGCACATTGTAATAATTGTTCGAAAGATGTAACTTAAAAATCTTACCTCGCAGTTATATTCACCTGTGAGCTGCGAGTGCTGTGGCAACTGGAACTGATAGAAAATTACAACAGGGCCACTCACTCCTGCCCCAACATTCAGTTTGATCACAACTGAGCTTCTGCCTCAATGTAATTTCATGCCTGTTCCTAAGATACTTTCATTCTCTCAAAGTTCACTGTCGTTCAGATAAAACGAGGCAGACACCCACAGCAACATTTCAAACCGATTTGGACTTTCGATGGTGTGCTCGAATCTGCAGCGCCACAGATCTGGACGGGGGACAGGTCATAGAGTCATCGAAGTTTACAGCATGGAAATAGGCCCTTCGGCCTAACTTGTCCATGCCGCCCAGTTTTTGATACACAAAGCCTGTCCAGTTGTCCACATTTGGTCATATTCCTCTATACGCATCTTCTCCATATAACTATCTCAATGCTTGTTAAAGGCAGAATTGTACACGCCTCTACTGCTGCCTCTGCCAGCTCGTTCCAGACACTCACCAACCTCTGTTGGAAACAATTGTTCATCTGGACCCTATTGTATCTCTCCCCTCTCACCTTAAACCTATGCCCTCTAGTTTTGGATTCCATTACCTTTGGGAAAATTTACTTCATTAATGCCCCTCATTATTTTATAGCCGACGTCAAGATCATCCCTAGCCGCCAAGAAAAATGTTCCAGTCTGACCAGCTGCTCCGTTTAACTCAAACTATCATGTTCGCTAGGAGCCCAGCAAATCTTTCCTGCCCTCTTTCTAGGTTAATAATATCCTTTCTATCTTAGTGTGACCAGAACTGTACACAGTATTCCAACTGTGTCCTTCCCAATTTCTTGTACAACTTCAGCACGACGTCCCAACTCCTGTCTTCAATAATCTGACCATGTATCTGTAGAATAGTAATAATGGGCAGGCACACTAATTGTGGAGCAAAGAGCATCCTTCAGTGCTGTGAATTTCCAATTATTCATCATGTTTGCTGTGGTTGCAAAAAGCAACAAAGTCGCAGAATGTGTCTGACTGGAAAACGATGAACAAGAATATCTTGTTCAAGAGACTCACAGCAAATCAAAACTTCACCCGATCCCAATAGAAACAAAACAGAAACAGAATAAAGGAGAGTGGTAAAGAGAGAAAGGGGGAGAGAGCGTTTAATGCTGGAGTACATTGCAAATCACTCCCTTCCACCTTACTGCAGCAAGCACATTGTTTCTGTCTTCCAGGATTCATGCTGTTAGAAATAACTTCGATCCAGTATCCTCTGAAGCAGAAGTTACATGATTCATTCCACCGGTAAAATGACAAACAGGGGCAGCACGGTGGCGCAGTGGTTAGCACTGCTGACTCAGGGCGCCAAATTTTCAGATTCAATCCCGTCTCTGGGTCACTCTCCGTGTGGAGCTTGCACTTTCTCCCCGTTTTTGCGTGGGTTTCTTCCACACAACCCAAAGATGAGCAGGGTAGATGAATTGGCCACAAATTGCCCCGTAATTGGAAAACATGAATTGGATACTCGATGTTTTTTTTTTTAATGAATGGAGAACTGTTCATCCCAGGCCCCAGAAGTTCAAAGCACCAATGTATTAATACGATCACTTTTACTGGATGTTAGAGATGCTGGTTGGGACAGAATTTATTGTCCATCCCTTGTTGCCCTTCAGAAGGTGGTGGTGAGCTGCTTTCTTGAATCGTTGCTGGCCCTGACGTTTGGGTAAACCCAAAGTGATTTTCGGGATGAAGCCAAATGATGTTTCCCCGTTAACCTGCAGGAACGTTTATGTGGTTCCAAGAGGGACTGGTCAGTGATTTGGAGAGGAAATTCCAGTTGGTGATTGGCCCAAGTAGGGGCTCGTCTAGTTCTTCAGAATGATAGTGGTCGGAGGTGTGGAGGTTCTACCTGAGGAACAATTGCCCGGGGAACTTTGTTGAGTTATAGCGGTGCATTTTGGGATGGTTGTGACGGAGGGATTGAATGCTTGTGGCAGGAGGAGCAATCAAACGCACTGCTTGGTGCTGGATGCTTTCCAAATCCCTGAGTGTTCTTGGGATCTGGGGAGCAGCGTTTCACGTCGAAGAAAATGGATTAATCAATTTGCCTGCGTAACCAATCTTGTTGCGAAATTTCAAGGAAACTATCATAGATAATCGTTAATGCTCTTTTCCTCCATTTAGGTTGTGAGTAATTGACAAAGTTTGGTAGGTCAGTTATTGTACAGAGCTGGAATCGAACTTGGGTTTCCGCACTATGAGATCAGGTGGCACAAGGCTCTTTTTAAAACAGAACAATGCAATCTCTGAAAAGAACACACCTTCGTCTAATTATAAATGTGCTGCTGCTTTTGTTTATGCAAAGAACAAAGAATAAAGAAATGTACAGCACAGGAACAGGCCCTTCGGCCCTCCAAGCCCGCGCCGACCATGCTGCCCGACTAAACTACAATCTTCTACACTTCCTGGGTCCGTATCCTTCTATTCCCATCCTATTCATGTATTTGTCAAGATGCCCCTTAAATGTCACTATCGTCCCTGCTTCCACCATCTCCTCCGGTAGCGAGTTCCAGGCACCCACTACCCTCTGCGTAAAAAACTTGCCTCGTACATCTACTCTAAACCTTGCCCCTCTCACCTTAAACCTATGCCCCCTAGTAATTGACCCCTCTACACTGGGGAAAAGCCTCTGACTATCCACTCTGTCTATGCCCCTCATAATTTTGTATACCTCTATCAGGTCTCCCCTCAACCTCCTTCGTTCCAGTGAGAACAAACCGAGTTTATTCAACCGCTCCTCATAGCTAATGCCCTCCATACCAGGCAACATTCTGGTAAATCTCTTCTGCACCCTCTCTAAAGCCTCCACATCCTTCTGGTAGTGTGGCGACCAGAATTGAACACTATACTCCAAGTGTGGCCTAACTAAGATTCTATACAGCTGCAACATGACTTGCCCATTCTTATACTCAATGCCCCGGCCAATGAAGGCAAGCATGCCGTATGCCTTCTTGACTACCTTCTCCACCTGTGTTGCCCCTTTCAATGACCTGTGGACTTGTACTCCTCGATCTCTTTGACTTTCAATACTCTTGAGGGTTCTACCATTCACTGTATATTCCCTACCTGCGTTAGTCCTTCCGAAATGCATTACCTCACATTTGTCCGGATTAAACTCCATCTGCCATCTCTCCGCCCAAGTCTCCAGACAATCTAAATCCTGCTGTATCCTCCGACAGTCCTCATGGCTATCCGCAATTCCACCAACCTTTGTGTCGTCTGCAAACTTACTAACCAGACCAGTTACATTTTCCTCCAAATCATTTCTATATACTACAAAGAGCAAAGGTCCCAGCACTGATCCCTGTGGAACACCACTGGTCACAGCCCTCCAATGAGAAAAGCATCCTTCCATTGCTACTCTCTGCCTTCTATGGCCCAGCCAGTTCTGTATTCACCTTGCCAGCTCACCCCTGATCCCGTGTGACTTCACCATTTGTATTAGTCTACCATGAGGGACCTTGTCAAAGGCCTTACTGAAGTCCATATAGACAACATCCACTGCCCTGCCTGCATCAATCATCTTAGTGACCTCCTCGAAAAACTCTATCAAGTTAGTGAGACACGACCTCCCCTTCACAAAACCGTGCTGCTTCTCACTAATACGTCCATTTGCTTCCAAATGGGAGAAGATCCTGTCTCGAAGAATTCTCTCCAGTAATTTCCCTACCACTGAAGTAAGGCTCACCGGCCTGTAGTTCCCGGGATTATCCTTGCTACCCTTCTTAAAAAGAGGAACAACATTGGCTATTCTCCAGTCCTCCGCGACATCCCCTGAAGACAGCGAGGATCCAAAGATTTCTGTCAATGCCTCAGCAATTTCCTCTCCAGCCTCCTTCAGTATTCTGGGGTAGATCCCATCAGGCCCTGGGGACTTATCTACCTTAATATTTTTTAAGACACCCAACACCTCGTCTTTTTGGATCACAATGTGACCCAGGCTATCTACACCCCCTTCTCCAGACTCAACATCTACCAATTCCTTCTCTTTGGTGAATACCGATGCAAAGTATTCATTTAGTACCTCGCCCATTTCCTCTGGCTCCACACATAGATTCCCTTGCCTATCCTTCAGTGGGCCAACCCTTTCCCTGGCTACCATTTTGCTTTTTATGTACGTGTAAAAAGCCTTGGGATTTTCCTTAACCCTATTTGCCAATGACTTTTCGTGACCCCTTCTAGCCCTCCTGACTCCTTGCTTAAGTTCCTTCCTACTTTCCTTATATTCCACGCAGGCTTCGTCTGTTCCCAGCCTTTTAGCCCTGACAAATGACTCCTTTTTCTTTTTGACTACAATATCTCTCGTCATCCAAGTTTCCCGAAAATTGCAGTATTTATCCTTCTTCCTCACAGGAACATGCCGGTCCTGTATTCCTTTCAACTGCCACTTGAAAGCCTCCCACTTGTCAAATGTTGATTTGCCCTCAAACATCCGCCCCCAGTCTATGTTCTTCAGTTCCCGCCTAATTTTGTTATAATTAGCCTTCCCCCAATTTAGCACATTCATCCTAGGACCACTCTTATCCTTGTCCACCAGTACTTTAAAGCTTACTGAATTGTGGTCACTGTTACCGGAATGCTCCCCTACTGAAACATCTACCACCTGGCCGGGCTCATTCCCCAATACCAGGTCCAGTACCGCCCCTTCCCTAGTTGGACTGTCTACATATTGTTTTAAGAAGCCCTCCTGGATGCCCCTTACAAACTCCGCCCCGTCTAAGCCCCTGGCACTAAGTGAGTCCCAGTCAATATTGGGGAAGTTGAAGTCTCCCATCACCACAACCCCGTTGTTTTTACTCTTTTCCAAAATTTGTCTACCTATCTGCTCTTCTATCTCCCGCTGGCTGTTGGGAGGCCTGTAGTATAACCCCAACATTGTGACTGCACCCTTCTTATTCCTGATCTCTACCCATATAGCCTCACTGCCCTCTGAGGTGTCCTCTCGCAGTACAGCTGTGATATTCTCCCGAACCAGTAGCGCAACTCCGCCTCCGTTTTTACATCCCCCTCTCTCCCACCTGAAACATCTAAATCCTGGAACGTTTAGCTGCCAATCCTGCCCTTCCCTCAACCAGGTCTCTGTAATGGCAACAACATCATAGTTCCAAGTACTAATCCAAGCTCTAAGTTCATCTGCCTTACCCGTAATACTTCTTGCAGTGAAACATATGCACTTTAGGCCACCAGGCCCGCTGTGTTCAGCAACGTCTCCCTGTCTGCTCTGCCTCTGAGCCACAGTGTCCCTATTCCCTAGTTCTCCCTCAATGCTCTCACCTTCTGACCTATTGCTCCCTTGCCCACCCCCCTGCCATACTAGTTTAAACAAACATGTTTTGGAAATGTGGAAACCGCCATCAGCGCTGACGGTAAGACAGGTTCAAACTTCCAATTAAGTTGATGCTGTGAAGTAACCAGCGATCTAAACCTGACGCGGTCGTCACACATGGACACGTTGTATATAAAGGACTTCCGTGATCATACTCGCAGTGGTCGATTTCGGCGGGAGAATCAGCTGGTGAGTCAGTTTCAGCGGGAGCATTGCGGAAGTGGCTGCTGGGAGGTAAGTCAACCTTTAAAAGCACTTGTCTTTGCAGGGGCAGGCCAGTCGATTTCGGCGTGAGAACAGCTGGTGAGTCAGTTTCAGCGGGAGCATTGCGGAAGGAGGTTGCTGGGAGGTAAGTCAACCTTTAAAAGCACTTGTCTTTGCAGGGGCAGGCCAGTCGATTTCGGCGTTAGAACAGCTGGTAAGTCAGTTTCAGCGGGAGCATTGCGGAAGGAGGTTGCTGGGAGGTAAGGCAACCTTTAAAAGCACTTTTCTTTGCAGGGGCAGGGCAGTCGATTTCGGCGGGAGAATCAGCTGGTGAGTCAGTTTCAGCGGGAGCATTGCGGAAATGGCTGCTGCGAGGTAAGTCAACCTTTAAAAGCACTTGCCTTTGCAGGGGCAGGCCAGTCGACTTCGGCGTGAGAACAGCTGGTGAGTCAGTTTCAGCGGGAGCATTGCGGAAGGAGGTTGCTGGGAGGTAAGTCAACCTTTAAAAGCACTTGTCTTTGCAGGGGCAGGCCAGTCGATTTCGATGTGAGAACAGCTGGTGAGTCAGTTTCAGCGGGAGCATTGCGGAAGGAGGTTGCTGGGAGGTAAGTCAACCTTTAAAAGCACTTGTCTTTCCAGGGGCAGGCCAGTCGATTTCGGCGGGAGAACAGCTGGTGAGTCAGTTTCAGCGGGAGCATTGCGGAAGGAGGTTGCTGGGAGGTAAGTCTGTCCTTTAAAAACACTTGTCTTTGCAGGGGCAGGCCAGTCGATTTCGGCGGGAGTGGAGCTGGCTGCTTAGTCAATTTCAGCAGGAGCTGAGAATTTTTCTTTTTTTTTAAATTAGTTTTTTAGGCGGGAATAGGAAGTCGACCCGCGGACGTCTGGGAAGACCCTCACCAATAAATTCTGGTGGAGAGGTAACCCGAGACACTACACGTGTAGTGTCTCCCACCCACCCTCCTCCTCTAACCTAATAATAAAACCCATTGGTCTGAGGTAAGTACCATATTTTATTATATTATTATTTTTTTAATAAAAATTTAATTTAGTTGTTAGCCAGATCTTGGTAGAAAGTTAGAGGAATGGCAGGGAAGGGAGTGCAATGTTCCTCCTGCAGGATGTTTGAGGTGAGGGATGCAGTTAGTGTCCCTGCTGATTTTACCTGCAGGAAGTGCTGCCATCTCCAGCTCCTCCAAGACCGAGTTAGGGAACTGGAGCTGGAGTTGGAAGAACTTCGGATCATTCGGGAGGCAGAAGGGGTCATAGATAGCAGCTTCAGGGAATTAGTTACACCAAAGATTGGAGATAGGTGGGTATCTGTAAGAGGGACTGGGAAAAAGCAGTCAGTGCAGGGATCCCCTGCGGTCGTTCCCCTGAGAAACAAGTATACCGCTTTGGATACTTGTGGGGGGGGGGGGGGGCTTACCAGGGGTAAGCCATGGGGTACGGGCCTCTGGCACGGAGTCTGTCCCTGTTGCTCAGAAGGGAAGGGGGGAGAGGAGCAGAGCATTAGTAATTGGGGACTCTATAGTCAGGGGCACAGATAGGAGATTTTGTGGGAGCGTGAGAGACTCACGTTTGGTATGTTGCCTCCCAGGTGCAAGGGTACGTGATGTCTCGGATCGTGTTTACCGGGTCCTTAGGGGGGAGGGGGAGCAGCCCCAAGTCGTGGTCCACATTGGCACTAGCGACATAGGTAGGAAAGGGGAAAAGGATGTCAGGCAGGCTTTCAGGGAGCTAGGATGGAAGCTCAGAACTAGAACAAACAGAGTTGTTATCTCTGGGTTGTTGCCCGTGCCACGTGATAGTGAGATGAGGAATAGGGAGAGAGAGCATTTAAACACGTGGCTACAGGGATGGTGCAGGCGGGAGGGATTCAGATTTCTGGATAACTGGGGCTCTTTCTGGGGAAGGTGGGACCTCTACAGACAGGATGGTCTACATCTGAACCTGAGGGGCACAAATATCATGGGGGGGGGAGATTTGTTAGTGCTCTTTGGGGGGGGGGGGGGGGGGGTTTAAACTAATGCAGCAGGGGCATGGGAACCTGGATTGTAGTTTTAGGGTAAGGGAGAATGAGAGTATAGTGGTCAGGAGCACAGATTTGACGTCGCAGGAGGGGGCCAGTGTTCAGGTAGGTGGTTTGAAGTGTGTCTACTTCAATGCCAGGAGTATACGAAACAAGTTAGGGGAACTGGCAGCATGGGTTGGTACCTGGGACTTCGATGTTGTGGCCATTTCGGAGACATGGATAGAGCAGGGACAGGAATGGATGTTGCAGGTTCCGGGGTTTAGGTGTTTTAGTAAGCTCAGAGAAGGAGGCAAAAGAGGGGGAGGTGTGGCGCTGCTAGTCAAGAGCAGTATTACGGTGGCGGAGAGTATGCTAGATGGGCACTCTTCTTCCGAGGTAGTATGGGCTGAAGTTAGAAACAGGAAAGGAGAGGTCACCCTGTTGGGAGTTTTTTATAGGCCTCCTAATAGTTCTAGGGATGTAGAGGAAAGGATGGCGAAGATGATTCTGGATATGAGCGAAAGTAACAGGGTAGTTATTATGGGAGACTTTAACTTTCCAAATATTGACTGGAAAAGATATAGTTCGAGTACAATAGATGGGTCGTTTTTTGTACAGTGTGTGCAGGAGGGTTTCCTGAAACAATATGTTGACAGGCCAACAAGAGGCGAGGCCACGTTGGATTTGGTTTTGGGTAATGAACCAGGCCAGGTGTTGGATTTGGAGGTAGGAGAGCACTTTGGGGACAGTGACCACAATTCGGTGACGTTTACGTTAATGATGGAAAGGGATAAGAATACACCGCAGGGCAAGAGTTATAGCTGGGGGAAGGGCAATTATGATGCCATTAGACGTGACTTGGGGGGGGGGGGATAAGGTGGAGAAGTAGGCTGCAAGTGGTGGGCACACTGGATAAGTGGGGCTGGTTCAAGGATCAGCTACTGCGTGTTCTTGATAAGTATGTACCGGTCAGACAGGGAGGAAGGCGTCGAGCGAGGGAACCGTGGTTTACCAAGGAAGTGGAATCTCTTGTTCAGAGGAAGAAGGAGGCCTATGTGAAGATGAAGTGTGAAGTTTCGGTTGGGGCGATGGATAGTTACAAGGTAGCGAGGAAGGATCTAAAGAGAGAGCTAAGACGAGCAAGGAGGGGACATGAGAAGTATTTGGCAGGAAGGATCAAGGAAAACCCAAAAGCTTTCTATAGGTATGTCAGGAATAAGCGAATGACTAGGGAAAGAGTAGGACCAGTCAAGGACAGGGATGGGAAATTGTGTGTGGAGTCTGAAGAGATAGGCGAGATATTAAAGGAATATTTTTCGTCAGTATTCACTCAGGAAAAAGATAATGTTGTGGAGGAGAATGCTGAGCCCCAGGCTAATAGAATAGATGGCATTGAGGTACGTAGGGAAGAGGTGTTGGCAATTCTGGACAGACTGAAAATAGATAAGTCCCCGGGACCTGATGGGATTTATCCTAGGATTCTCTGGGAGGCCAGGGAAGAGATTGCTGGACCTTTGGCTTTGATTTTTATGTCATTATTGGCTACAGGAATAGTGCCAGAGGACTGGAGGACAGCAAATGTGGTCCCTTTGTTCAAAAAGGGGAGCAGAGACAACCCTGGCAACTATAGACCGGTGAGCCTCTCGTCTGTAGTGGGTAAAGTCTTGGAGGGGATTATAAGAGACAAGATTTATAATCATCTAGATAGGAATAATATGATCAGGGATAGTCAGCATGGCTTTGTGAAGGGTAGGTCATGCCTCACAAACCTTATTGAGTTCTTTGAGAAGGTGACTGAACAGGTAGACGAGGGTAGAGCAGTTGATGTGGTGTATATGGATTTCAGCAAAGCGTTTGATAAGGTTCCCCACGGTAGGCTATTGCAAAAAATACAGAGGCTGGGGATTGAGGGTGATTTAGAGATGTGGATCAGAAATTGGCTAGCTGAAAGAAGACAGAGTGTGGTGGTTGATGGGAAATGTTCAGAATAGAGTACAGTCACAAGTGGAATACCACAAGGATCTGTTCTGGGGCCGTTGCTGTTTGTCATTTTAATCAATGACCTAGAGGAAGGCGCAGAAGGGTGGGTGAGTAAATTTGCAGACGATGCTAAAGTCGGTGGTGTTGTCGATAGTGTGGAAGGATGTAGCAGGTTACAGAGGGATATAGATAAGCTGCAGAGCTGGGCTGAGAGGTGGCAAATGGAGTTTAATGTAGAGAAGTGTGAGGTGATTCACTTTGGAAGGAATAACAGGAATGCGGAATATTTGGCTGATGGTAAAGTTCTTGGAAGTGTGGATGAGCAGAGGGATCTAGGTGTCCATGTACATAGATCCCTGAAAGTTGCCACCCAGGTTAATAGGGTTGTGAAGAAGGCCGATGGAGTGTTGGCCTATATTGGTAGAGGGATTGAGTTCCGAAGTCGGGAGGTCATGTTGCAGCTGTACAGAACTCTGGTATGGCCGCATTTGGAGTATTGCGTACAGTTCTGGTCACCGCATTATAGGAAGGACGTGGAGGCTTTGGAGCGGGTGCAGAGGAGATTTACCAGGATGTTGCCTGGTATGGAGGGAAAATCTTACGAGGAAAGGCTGATGGACTTGATGTTGTTTTCGTTGGAGAGAAGAAGGTTAAGAGGAGACTTAATAGAGGCATACAAAATGATCAGGGGGTTGGATAGGGTGGACAGTGAGAGCCTTCTCCCGTGGATGGATATGGCTGGCACGAGGGGACATAACTTTAAACTGAGGGGTAATAGATATAGGACAGAGGTCAGAGGTAGGTTCTTTACGCAAAGAGTAGTGAGGCCGTGGAATGCCCTACCTGCTACAGTAGTGAACTCGCCAACATTGAGGGCATTTAAAAGTTCATTAGATAAACATATGGATGATAATGGCATAGTGTAGGTTAGATGGCTTTGTTTCGGTGCAACATCGTGGGCCGAAGGGCCTGTACTGCGCTGTATTGTTCTATGTTCTATGGTTGGCAACACTGAGGCGAGACTCCAGGTGTTGGTGCACTACATGTCACAGCCAGACGTGACCAAAAATTTAAAAGTGCCTTAAGTACTGACGGAGGACATTCGTTCCGTTTAACCTCAGCGGCTCTTTAGATTAGCAGATCATTCAATCCCATTCGACCGACCTCTCCCCAGAGGTATGCATTTCATTGCTGTCGTTTCTCGCATTGAAATTTGAAAGCCACTGTTGTATCTGCCTCCACGAATCTCACAAGCAGAGCAGACCAGATAATTGAAATCTATCACAGAGCATTGAAATAATTGTTGGAAGTTGGAAAGATGTAACTTAAAAACTTTACCTCGCAGTTGTATTCATCTGCGAGTACTGTGGCAACTGGAACGGATAGCAAATGATAATATAGGGAAACGACACGACCACTCACTCCAGTCAAAACATTCAGTTTGATCACAGTTGAGCTTCTGCCTCAATTTCATTTCCTGTCTAATCCTCAGATACTTTCGTTCCCTCAAAGTTCACTATCGCGAAGAAAAATGGAGGCAGGCATTCAAACCGATTTGGACATATAGATGGAGTGCTCGAATCTGCAGCGAGGCAGAGCTGGAAGGTGGGACAGGTTATAGAGTCATGGACGTTTACATGATGGAAATACATCCTTCGGCCTAACTTGTGCATGTCGCCCAGTTTATACTACACAAATCCTGTCCAATTGCCCACATTTGGTCATCTTCCTCTATCCCCATCTTCTCCATATAACTATTTAAATGTTTTTTAAAAGGCAAAATTGTAGACGCCTCTACTACTGCCTCTGCCAGCTCGTTCCAGACACTCACCACCCTCTGTGTGAAACAATTGGTATCTCCCCCCTCTCACCTTAACCCTACGCGCTCTAGATTTGGATTCCACTACCTTTGGGATAATCTACCCGATCCATGCCCCCCCCCCATTATTTGACAGCCGTCGTCAAGATCACCCCTAGGCTCCAAGAAAAATATTCCAGTTTAACAGCTCCTTATAACTCAAACCATCAAATCCGGCAGCAGCCTAGCAAATATTTTCTGCCCTCTTTCTAGGTTAATAATATCGTTTCTATATTAGGGTGAACAGAACTGTACATAGTATTATAAGTGTCGTCTTCCCAACGTCTTAGAGAACTTCAGCAAGACATCCCAACTGCTGTGTTCAATTATCTGAACATGTATCTGTATAATAGTGATAATGGGCAGGCACAGTAACTGTGGAACAAAGAGCCTCCTTCAGTGTTGTGAATTTCCAATTATTCATCACGTTTGCTGTGGTTGAAAAAAGCAGCAAAGTCGCAGAATGTATCTGACTGGAAAAAATGTAGAAGAATATCTTGCTCAAGAGAACCACAGCGAATCAAATCTTCACCCGATACCAATACAAACAAATTAGAAATAGAAAAAAAAATTCGCTTCCACGGAAGCGCCTATCTGTGCCCCTGACTATAGAGTCCCCTATTACTATTGCTCTTCTGCGCTTTGACCCTCCCTTCTGAACATCAGAGCCAGCCGTGGTGCCACTGCTCTGGCTGCTGCTGTTTTCCCCTGATAGCCTATCCCCCCGACAGTATCCAACGGGGTATACCTGTTCGAGAGGGGGACAACCACAGGGGATTCCTGCACTGACTGCCTTCCCTTTCTGGTGGTCACCCATTTCTCTGCCTGCACCTTGGGTGTGACCACATTTATATAACTGCGATCTATGACGCTTTCCGCCACCTGCATGCTCTTATGTGCATCCAATTGCTGCTCCAACCGAACCATGCGGTCTGTGAGGAGCTCCAGTTGGGTGCACTTTCTGCAGAGAAGCTTTTTACCAGATGCTTATTTGGCATTCAAAGTCATTTTCTCATCAATTGAAGCATTTTCACTTATTTGCCATTTGTTGTCAGTGAGGTGGAGATCATAATTTTCTACTTTTTCCCAGATGCTTATTTTGCAATGGAAGTGGTTTTCTCATCGAGTTAAGCAATTTGAGCCATTTGCCACTCATTGTCTGTGAGGGCGATATCATAATTTTCTACTTTTTAACTGATCACGCTATTCCAAATGGGATAGAGGGGGGAAAAAGGAGGAGACTAAAGACCAGTAATGTTGACCTCTGTGGTGGTGAAATTGCTGGAATCAATAATTAAGGAGGGGATGACGAAACAGTTGGAAAGACAAAGCTCAATACACCATTGTCACCCTGGTTTTATAGGGAATAATATATGTGTGACAAGCTTGCTTCAGTTTCTTCAAGAAGTAACCAGCAAAGTGGATAATGGGGAACCTGTGGTGTGTTGTGTCTTGACTTCCAGAAGGCGTTACACAAGGAGCCATATAGAAGACTGAACTAGAATGTTAGATCATAGGGGATTGGGGCAAAGTATGAGATTTGATTGATGATTGACTGACTGACAGAACATGGCTCCTTATTTGGCTGGCGAACTGTACCAGGTATGCTGCCGCAGAGGTCGGTCCTCGAACATGAACTGTTTACAATCTATATAAATGATCTGCAAGCAGGGACAGAGTTTAACATAGCAAAATTTGCGGATGATGCTAGAATATCTGGGAAAGCAGGCAGTGAAAAGGAGATACCGATTTTACACGCGGATAGAGATACGTTAGGACATTGGGCCAAAATTTGGTGAATGAAGTTAACGTGGAAACGTTTGAGGTTATCATCTTTGGCCGGAAAATAGGAAGACAAATTATTATCTAAATGGAAAGCAAATTCAAGGTGTGCATGGGCAGAGGGATCGGCCTGTGTGTGTTCATGACTTTCACAAAAATTGTATGCAGGTACAGCATGTAATTAAAAAGGCGAATTGCAAAAAGACTGGAGTATAAAAGTGAAGCAGTGTTGCTAGAATTGTATAGGATGTTGGTGAGACCTCATCTGATGTATTGTGTCCAGTTTGGGATACCTTATTTGGGGAACGAAGAGGTGGCACTGGAGGCAGTTAAGAGCAGGTTCTCCAGATTGATTCCGGGGGTGAAAGAGTTGACGTATGAGGAGCGATTAAACAGTTTAGCCTCACAATCGCTGGAGTTGAGAAGCGTGAAAGGGGCCTGCTAGAGGTGTGTAAAATACGAAAAAAGATTGAGAAACTGAACCTAGACCAAAGCCCCCCCCCCAACTCCCCCAACGCACCCTGTAGTGCTCTCTAGAACGATACATCACAGGGCAGCACAAGGGCAGCACGGTAGCCTTGTGGATAGCACAATTGCTTCACAGCTCCAGGGTCCCAGGTTCGATTCCGGCTTGGGTCACTGTCTGTGCGGAGTCTGCACATCCTCCCCGTGTGTGCGTGGGTTTCCTCCGGGTGCTCCGGTTTCCTCCCACAGTCCAAAGATGTGCGGGTTAGGTGGATTGGCCATGATAAATTGCCCTTAGTGTACAAAATTACCCTTAGTGTTGGGTGGGGTTACTGGGTTATGGGGATAGGGTGGAGGTGTTGACCTTGGGTATGGTGCTCTTTCCAGGAGCCGGTGCAGACTCGATGGGCCGAATGGCCTCCTTCTGCACTGTAAATTCTATGAAACTATAGGTAGTGGTTGAGAGGCGGTAGACTTCAAACTGATGTGAGTTGAAAATCCTTCGCGAACTGGGTGGTGAATCTATGGAGTTCCCTGCCCCACAGTACGGTGGAGTCTGACTCATGAAATGCTTTCAAGAAGGTTTTATATACATTTCTGATTTTAAAAAAACCTGTTAAAGAGATATGTTGAACAGCCAGGGAGGAGGATTTGAGGTCAGGAAGAATTCAGCCACGAACTGATAGATTGGTGGAGCAGGGTCGAACAGCTGAATTTCCTCCTTCAGCTCCGAATTCCCATGTTCTGAAGTAGTGCATATATATATTAACCTTGCAAAATATAATGTTATTTTCAGCGCGGTGTGGCTTTTACTGGAGTAACCTGTCCATGTTGCCAGCTTCCTCTGTTCTGCGTTGGACTTTATATACGCTTTACTTCATTGTATGGCTTTTCTTCCTGCAAGACTGAAAGAGCTGTTCCACCATGTAGTTCTAGAAGGACTGTGGGAGCTGCCTTCTCCCTCTGCCCACATGTTCAACTGCTCGGCCTTCCAGTGTAAGTAATGACAAAGGGACGTTTATCTACCAAACAAGGCCCGTTGCTCAGACACAGTAATAACGCTGCTCGTCTATTCAATTACCCTTCACGCTGCAGTCCCAGCAAAATACAACAGGAAGACAATTGGATTTTACCCAACTGCCATGCATAAAACTAGCTCTGTCCAGCACAAATCTAACTGTAGGTTGAACCGCTCGAGGCACGGAACAATTAAATTAAATACACAACTGGGCCTTATTTCTGATGTTCACCAATACACTTATTAATCTTGTAACACTTTCTTTACTTTCTTCCTGAGCAGAATGTGTACACTGACATTAATAAACGCTCGAAATGTGTGATTGTTACCGTCGAAATTTTGGATGTTAGGTATGATTCCCCGGATCTAAGCCCCGCTGGTGAGGCACACATTGTTTGTGTTTCTCTCTACTCCCCCACCCCCCCTAGAAAGTGCTTATCAGAAGCTTTTTTGAAACAGTTCAGTCCATGAGATATAATCACACACACAAGTGTTCATTTAATTGTTTGTGCAGTTTGCAGTGGTTGACTCGTTTAATGCTGTGCGTCAAATTTCCTTGAACGGTCCATGCTTCAGGAACTGTGTTCATTTTTGCTTCAATGTGCCACTCACTACTCCGAGTGATCCCGTTACAGGTCACTTATTTAATCCGGAGATGTTGCGTCATCCACCATTACAAGCCCCTGTATTCCTTTTCCTCCTCTTTCCAATTGCATCTCGATAACAGTGCATCCTGCTCATGTAAAAATCGTCCTAATTAATTCGGTGCTCCTGCGTCGTTCCCTACCGCATCCCTTCCCATCCCTACACCACCCCAACCCAAGGCCGGTTCACCAAGTATCTCTGAAGGACTTCTCGTTGCATGGACCCGATTAGCCAATTATCTTCCTGTGTCACAAGACCGTGTGCATCGATCTTCATCGGGTCTTTAATTTGACCAGCTAATTTTGAATTACCGGGAAACTAATCCCAAAATCAAGCTTAAAGGAACAAGTAAAATTTTGCAGCTGTAATTAAAGTAATTCATTTCTGCTCATGTTATTGCATGTTAGTCATCTGAATTGTAACCAGCATATGTAGGTACCCTACAGACTGAAACAGTGGAATGCATAACAAGGGACAAAGAAATGGCTCAGCAATTGAATACATACTTTGGTTTTGTCTTCACAAAAGAGGACACACATCAGTTACCGGAAATGTTAGAGAATGAAATGTTTAGTGAAAGGAAAGAACTGAAGGCGATCAATATGGGTAGAGAAATCGTGCTGGGAAAATTGATGGCATTGAAGGCGGATAAATCCCCAGAGCGTGATAAACTTTGTCCCAGAGTGCTTGAGGAAGTGGCTCTGAAAATATTGGATTCATTGGTTGTCATCTTCCGGGATTCTCTCGACTCTGGAACAGTCCCTTCAGATTGGAATGGGGCCAATGTCACTCCAATATTTAAAAAGGGAGGTAGAGAGAAATCAGGGAATTATAGACCAGTAAGCCTAACATTGGGTGTGGGGAAAATTCTTGCATTCATTATCAAGGATTTTATACCGGAACATTTCGTAAGAAGTGGCAGGATCAGTCTGAGTCAGCGTGGATTTATGAAGGGAAAATCATGCTTCACAAATCAGTTGGAATTCTTTAAAGATGTAATCAGTACAGTTGACAAGGTGGAGCCAGTCGATGTCGTAATATTTGGAATTTCTGAAAGTGTTTCACAAAGTCCCGCTGAAGAGATAATTGTGCGAAATTAAAGCGCATGGATAGGGGTAAGTGTAGTGAGGTGGCTCGAAAACTGATTGGCAGAGAACAAATAACGAGTAGGAATCAATGAGTCATTTTGAAATTGACAGGCAGGAATGAGAGGGGTTCCACAGTGATCGGTGCTGGGACCACAACAATTCACAATATATATTAATGATTTGGATCCGGGAGCAAAATGTAACATCTCAAAGTTTGCAGATGGTACTACGTTGGGTGGGAGGGCGAACTGTGCCAAGGAGGAAGAGATCCTACAGCATGATCTGGACATGTTGGGTGAGTGGGCAAATCAATGGGAGATGATTTGGATAAGTGTGCGGTTATTCACTTTGGAAGCAAAAACAGGAAGGCAGATTCCTCCCTGATGGCTGTAAATTGGGAGAGGGGAGTGTGCAGCGGGAGCTGGTTGTCCTTGTGCACCAATCGCTGAAGGTAAGCATGCAGGTGCAGCAGGCGGTAAAGAAGGTTAATGGTAGGTTGCCCTTCATTGTGAGAGGTTTCATGTATAGACAAAGGGATGCATTGCTGCAATTATACAGGCCCTTGGTGAGGCCACACCTAGAATATTGTGTGCAGTTTTGGTCTTCCTTTCTGAGGGATGATGTAGTCGCTCTCTAAGGAGTGCATGCGAATGTTTACCAAGCTGATTCCAGGGAAGGCGTGACTGGCATATAAGGAGAGATTGACTAGGTTCGGATTGTTCTCGCTTGAGTTAAGAAGAATTAGGGGGATCTCATCGAGCCGTCTCACAGGACTTGATAGGATACATGCAAGGAAGATGTTCTCAATGGTGGGTGTGTACAGAACCAGCGGTCACAGTCTGAGGATTCTGGGATTTCGGACAGAGATAAGGAAACATTTCTTCACCCAAAGAGAGGTGAGTCAAATGCCTGCAATTAACTCAGTAGTTCGTGCCATGATTTCATCGAGGTTATCAGCCCTTGGGAATCAATTCATCACCTCACATTTATTCAAATTAAACTGCACCTGCCATTCATCGGCCCACTGCCCAAATGGTCAAGATCCCGTTGAAAGCTCATATTACATTCTTCACCAGCCACTATGCCCCAATCTTGGTGTGGTCTGCAAACTTCCTAAAAATGCCTCCTACATTCTCATCCAAATCATTAATATACATAATAAGTAACAGTGGACCCAGCACCAATCCCTGAGGCACACCACTGACCAGAGGCCTCCAGTTTGAGAAAGAACCCTCCACAGCCAATTTCGGTCGCCAAGCCAATTTTGTATCCAATTGGCTACCTCCCGCTGGATTCCGTGAGATGTCACCTTTTGCAACAACCGACCATGCAGAACTTTGTCAAAGGCCTTACTGATGTCCATGTAGACAACATCGAAAGGACTGCCAGCATCTACCTTCCTGGTTACTCCTTCAAAAACCTCAGTCAAAATCGTGAGAAATTACTTTCCCCTTACAAAACGATGCTAACTTTCCCAAATTAGCCCTTGCCTGTCTAAATGTCTGTAGATCCTGTCCCTGAGAATACCTTATATCAATTTACCCACTACAGAAGTAAGGCTAACCGGTCTAAAGTTCCAGGGATTATCCCTACAGCCCGTCTTAAACAAGGGCATAACATTTGCTACCATCCAATCTTCAGGCGCCTCTCCTGTGGCTGTCGTGATTCAATTATCTCAGCCAGGGGCGGCAATTTCCTCACGAGTCCCCTACAACGCCCTGGGATACATTTCATCCGGTCCCTGGGATTTATCTATCTCTATGCGCTTCAATACCTCCAGCACCAACTTCTCTGCAATATGTGCAATCCTCAAAACATCGCTTTTTATTTCCCTAACATTCGTGGCATTTCCAGCAGAAAATACTGACGAGAAATATTCATTTTGGACATCTCCAATCCCTTGTGAATCTGCACATAGTTGACCTTGTTTATCCTTAAGAGGCCCTACCCTCTCCCTAGTCACGCTTTTACCCTCTATGTATCTGTAAAACCTTTTTTTGGATTTTCTTTGCCTTATCTGCCAAGACAATCTCATGTCCCCTTCTTGCCCTCCTTATTTCTCTCTTTACTCCGACAAGCCCGATACTCTTGAAGGGATTCGTGTGATCCCGGATGACTATATATATCATATGATTCCTTCCGTTTGACCATGGCCTCAATATCCCGAGTCATCCATTATCCCTCCTTTTAAAATCTATATGTCTCTGATTTCAGATGAACAACTGTTCTCGCTTCAACTGCTGTTGTGGAGAGAGTTGCAAACCGCTACCTGCCATTGAGCGATGCGGTGTTTCCTAACATCTTTACTGAACAGTCTCCCCTTAAATTTTAGACTAAATTTCCAACCAGTGTATTGCGTTTCATGTCCTTGGACTAATTTTAAAGAAAATTATAAACTAAATGGTACAAATTTTAAACGGGACCATACTCCGAATAATTTCTCCCACATGTGCGTCTGTAATAGCAGGGAGCAAGAATGATTCAGATGATCAAATGGTTTTATTTCACTAGGCAGAGCTGCCTGATTGGCTAAGCTACAAAGAAAGAACAGCTGGATGTCTGGATTGGCTATCAGTCAAACGTTAGAATATTTTGTTTGGTGAATGCAGCTATCAGTCACATCGCAAACTCAAAAATTGCCTGAGAGTGGGTTGCTGGATGAATGAATCTCCAGCGTGACGTCAGATATTTGATAGGCAGCTGGTGGAAACCTATGCATAATGAATGCAGCTGTGGATTACAATGCAACCTCAAACAATGCCTGCGATGCATGTTGCTTCCTGACTGAAGTCATGTTTGCAGTATGACTTCCGAGATCTGACAGTCCCAGCTGTCGGTCACAGTCACAGCTGGCTGATTGGCTGAGGGAACTCCCGGCAGCAACGGACCATTGTCCTTTACTGAGACTGCCGGTCGCCAGTTCCTGGTGCTCCCAGCTCGGTGAAAGCGGCTGTCAGTAGTGGAGGTAGGGATTGATCCACTCCAGCAGGCCCGACTTCTTACCTATAAATGTTCACTCCTCGTTGTTATATGCCGTTTGTCTGTTGCGAATTTGTAGATGCACCTTCAATTCAGTTAGTTCGACTGTACAACTGACTCTCGCCAGTGAGATCCTATCACAAGTGATATTTGTTGACCAATTTATTAATTGATGTAACCGGATACATTGCTGCCTTCTTGACCTGCTCTCTGAACTTTGACTGAGTCACGCCGTAAATAAATGTGTTTGTGCAGCAACTTAAATTACGCAGCATCCATCCCACATATTGACATATAGCTTCAGACTCGTTTAAATAAACGATTCCTCGAATGTGTTTGTACAAGAAATATATAACATTCAACAACCATAGAAGTATGAAGGTCCCAGATATGCTGAAGAGTAAAATCATAGACTTCCTTCTGCTCTCCATTTCTGGATCACTGCGATTCTCTCCATTATTCTGAGCCCTCAGTCCCTGACGTACTCGACTGGTCACTAAAACAAATCTGACTGTCAGTGCATTGAGCAACATAATTAAAACAAATGGGAGCAATGGCGTTAAAATCCGTTCGAACCAATGAAATCCTTGCCAAATTGGGTCAGTTAAAGTTATTACCTTTGTGTAACAGAGCCACGGTGTATTGCCTATTATCACGTAAGGTGTAAACGTAAAGTACCAGGGGATGTTTTTAAAGCAGAGCAGAATGCCGGTTGTTGCTAGAACCACAGCCGCAGTTTTCCCGGTGCAATATTTTGCTCTCATTTTCTGGCAACAGATGGTCACAAACCGATCAAAGGAGAACGTAACTGTGAACCAGACAGAACAGTCCCTGGCTGCACTCAGCAGTACACCCTTAACACTGCACACAGGGGTTATGTCCAGAAAGCTCAATGGCATGTAATATGTATTGATCTGATTCAGAATGACGTCTGTGATAATGAGCAGTAGATCCGCAGTTGCCATGGCCACCAGGTAGCGAGTAGTGCAAGTAGAGAGGCCACACTTTCCACGGGACAGGATTAGAATTGCCAGGGTATTAACTGTAAGAAAGGAACATTTCAACATAGTGAAAGTTGTTGATCGATATGTTCAAAATCTGCAACAGTTGCGAAAGACAGTTTTGCTGAAAAATGACAGGTTTCTGGGACAGGATGAATATGTTAGAGATTAAAACTGCAGACTAGACATTCAGAAACGCTACCCCACTGTTTAGAAATGGATCGAGAGAGAAACCTGAGACCTTCAGACCTGTGAGTTGGACTTCTATAGCAGAGAAAATGTTAGAGTCTGTTATAAAGCACCTGATATCACTGAAAAATGATTTGGTTGGGAAGTCAACTTGGATCGAAGAGGGATCAGTTTTGACACACCTGTTGGATTTTGTGAGCATATTATAGATTCGCAAAATCACTACAGTACAGAAGGAAGCCATTATCAGAATAGATATTGTGTTTACCAATTGGCTTGCGAAGTGAGGAGCATGGCAGTACATTTGAAGAATATATGGAGGGGCTAAGTGAATGTGCAACGAATGGAAAATCGAACATAGTGTGAATATGTGTGGCGTTATCCACTTTGTACAAACATAATGGAAGGGAATAGCTTTTTAGTAATAGTGATTGTTCAGAAATTGTTGTTATCATAATTGGTCTATGTGTCCTTATTTGCAACTGTGGCCTTATTCATCGGCATACAGACGCAACAAGCAATTAGGATCCCACATGCCATAACCCCATACATTCCAATGGAATCTGAATGCATCATTCAGCATGTCTGCTGCAAATACGAAGATCCTTTTTATTGGAGTGTTGTGTACAACTTTCGAGTTCATTCTTCAAGGAGGATGTAGCTAATATATTGCCGTGCAATGTGAGTTCACGGGACTCATGAGTGGGACATCATTTTCTGAGGGAAAACTGGGGAAATTGGTCCTTGGAGCTTCGAAGCAGAACAGATGTACTCATTAGACTTTGCACAGTTCGTTCAGGGTTTGACTGGCTAGATGTAGATATAGTGTTCCGTTGGACATGACGACCAGAATGGGAGACACAACATACGGTTACATTGGAAGCATTGGCATGTTTCCTAAATCTGTGATCAAGGGTGTTTTCACACAGGGGAAGTTAAACACTGGAATTGTTACCCAGGCGACAACAGACTAACAATGAATAAGCATGTTCAAGAAAGATGTCGATAGGTTTCGAGATCCTAATGATGACAAGGGAAATTGGTATTCTACAGAAAACTGGGTAAGTGGAAGCTTATCTACCACGACACTGTGAATGGAAGAGTGGGCCTTACTGTACCAATAGCCTCGTCCGAGGAATATCCCTGTGTTTTCCTGTTCGTAAACATATCAGTTTAGGCCCTCACCTAATATCAAACCACTTTGCTGCAGACTAGAGGAATGCCGGACAGACAACTACTCTCAGGGTACGTGTTGCAATTTACAGACGATAATGGAACCCCCACACTCCAGAAGGAGGCTGTTCGGCCCATCAACTGTTCATCAACCCTCGGAAAGAGCAGCTAATGCCACTTCCTCACCGTGTCACAGTTACCCCACCTAACATTTTGGACAACAACAATCAGTTTAGCATGGCAAACCCACCGAACCTGCACATCTTTGGACTGAGTGATGAGACCTGAGCACCCGAAGAGAGACCATGCGGAAATGGGGAAAATGTACAAACTCAAACGGAGAGCAACCAAGCCCGGAATTGAACCCGTCTAGCTGGCACTAATGAGGCTTCTGTGCTAACCACTGTCCAACGTGCTGCGTCTTGAGATGGTTCACAAGTGAAAGGCTGCAGCAGCCTGGTTCATGGCACCGTGTCTGGCCCTGCTGAACTTGAGGGCAGGACAAAGAGTGGCAGAGCTATAGTGATAGGGGATTTAATTATGACGGGAATAGAAAGACGTTTCTGCGGCCCCAAACTAGATTTAGGATGGGAAGTTGTCTTCCAGGTGCTAGGGTCAAAGATGTCTCGTTGCAGCTGCAAGTCATTCTGGGGGAGAGTGTGAACAGACGTCTGCCGTAGTGCATGTGGGGACCAATGATACAGGCAGGAAACGGGATGAAGTCCTACAAGTTGAAATACGGGAGTTAGGATTTTAATTAAAATGCAGGACCTCAAAGGTCGAATCTCAGGATTAGAACCAGTGTCGCATGCTGGTGACAGTAGAAATGACAGGATAGCTAAGATAAATACGTGGCTTGAGGGATGGTGGAAGTGTGAAGTATTCAAATTTCAGGACATTGGAACCACCTCTGGGGGAGGTGGAGCAATACGAAACGGATGGTCTGCATCTGGGCAGGACCGGAACAGATGTCCTCGGGGGGGGGGGGGGGGGCGGGGGGGGGGATTTGTTGTTCTTTATCGTGAAGGAACGTTTATATGGTTCCAAGTGGGAGTGGTGAGTGATTTGGAGGGGGAATTGCAGTTGGTGATTTTCCCAAGTAGGAGCTTGTTTAGTTCTTCAAAATGACAGTGGTCGTAGATATGGAACGTGCTGCCGAAGGAACAATTGCCTGAGGAACTGTGTGGAGTTGTTGCGGTGCATTTTGGGATGTCTGTGGCGGAGGGATTGAATGCTTGTGGCAGGAGGAGCAATCAAGCGCACTGCTTGGTCTTGGATGCTTTCTAACCACCTGAGCGTTCTTGGAGATCTGGGGAACAGCGCTTCTCGTGAAAAAAAATCGATTAAGCAATTTGCCTGTACAATCTTGTTCTGAATTTTAAAAACATGTATAATGGATAATCGTTGATGCTCTTTTCCTCCATTTAGGTTGTGAGTAATTGACAAAGTGTGACAGGTCAGTTATTGTACAGAGCTGGAATCGAACTCGGGTTTCCGCAGCTCGAGCCCAGAAAGTAAACACGTGACATAAGCTGCTTTTTAAACAGATCAATGCAGCCTGTAACAAAATACACCGACTTCTAATTATAAATGTGCTGCTGCTTTTATTTATGCAACACATACGTTTTGGAAATATAAAAAACGCCAGGCAGCGCCCACGGTGAGACAGGCTCGAAATTACCGAAAGTTGATGCTGTGAAGTAACCAGGCAGCTAAAGCTGACGCTGACGTGAAGCACGGACACATTGTAGATAAAGGATTACCGTGATCAAACTCGCCGTGGTGGGGAGCATTGAGGGGAAACCCCAGCTGTCGCTGCACATCACCTCACAGCCAGACGTGACCAAAAATGTAAAGGTGCGTGAAGTAATAAAGGAGGACATTCATTCCGTTTAACCTCAGTGGCTTTTTAGATAAGCAGATCATTCAATCCCACTCGACCGACCTTTCACCACAGGCATGCATTTGATTGCTGTTGTTTCTCGCATTGAAATTCGAAAGTCACTGTTGTATCTGCCTCCGCCAATCTCACAGGCAGTGCAGACCAGATAATTGCACTGTGTCCCAGACAATTGTAATAATTGTTCGAAAGATGTAACTTAAAAATCTTACCTCGCAGTTATATTGACCTGCGAGCTGCGAGTGCTGTGGCAACTGGAACTGCTAGAAAATTATAACAGGGCCACTCACTCCTGCCCCAACATTCAGTTTGATCACAGCTGCCCTTCTGCCTCAATGTCAATTCCTGCCTGTTCCTCAGATACTTTCATTGCCTCAAAGTTCTCTGTCGTTAAGATAAATCGAGGCAGACACCAACACCAAAATTTCAAACCGATTTGGACTTGAGATGGTGTGCTCGAATCTTCAGCGACACAGATCTGGAAGGTGGAACAGGTCATAGGGTCATCGAAGTTTACAGCATGGAAATAGGCCCTTCGACCTAACTTGTCCATGCCGCCCAGTTTTTACTGCACAAACCCTGTCCAGTTGTCCATATTTGGTCATATTCCTCCATACCCGTCTTCTCCATATAGCTATCTAGAGGCTTTTTAAAGGCAGAATTGCATACGCCTCTACTACTGTCTCTGCCAGCTCGTTCCAGACACTCACCACCCTCTGTGTGAAACAATTGTTCTTCTGGACCCTTTTGTATCTATCCCCTCTCACCTTAAACTATGCCCTCTAGTTTTGGATTCCACTACCTTTGGGAAAATCTACTTCATCAATGCCCCTCATTATTTTATAGCCGACGTCAAGATCACCCCTAGCCTCCAAGAATAATCTTCCAGTCTATCCAGCCGCTCCGTTTAACTCAAACTATCAAGTCCTGTAGGAGCCTAGCAAATCTTTTCAGCCCTCTTTCTAGGTTAATAATATCCTTTCTATATTAAGGTGACCAGAACGGTAGACAGTATTCCAACAGTGTCCTTGCCAATTTCTTGTACAACTTCAGCATGACGTCCCAACTCCTGTATTCAATTATCTGACCATGTATCTGTAGAATAGTAAAAATGGGCAGGCACAGTAACTGGGGAACAAAGAGCCTCCTTCAGTGCTGTGAATTTACAATTATTCATCATGTTTGGTGTGGTTGCAAAGAGCAACAAAGTCGCAGAATGTGTCTGACTGGAAAAAGATGAACAAGAATATCTTGCTCAAGAGACCCACAGCAAATCAAAACTTCACCCGATACCAATAGAAACAAAACAGAAACAGAATAAAGGAGTGGTAAAGAGAGGAAGGAGGAGAGAGCATTTAATGCTGGAGTACATTGCACACCACTCCCTTCCACCTTACTGCAGCAAGCACATTGTTTCTGTCTTCCAGGATTCATGCTGTTAGAAATACCTTCGATCCAGTTTCCTATGAAGCGCATAGAACATAGAACATTACAGCGCAGTACAGGCCCTTCAGACCTCGATGTTGCGCCGACCTGTGAAACCACTCTGAAGCCAATTTACACTATTCCCTTATCGTCCATATGTCTATCCAATGACCATTTGCATACCCTTAGTGTTGGCGAGTCCACTACTGTTGCAGGCAGGGCATTCCACACCCTTACTACTCTCTGAGTAAAGAACCTACCTCTGACGTCTGTCTTATATCTATCTCCCCTCAATTTAAAGCTTTGTCCCCTCGTGCTAGACATCACCATCCGAGGAAAAAGGTTCTCACTGTCCACCCTATCCAATCCTCTGATCATCTTGTATGCCTCAATTAAGTCACCCCATAACCTTCTTCTCTCTAACGAAAACAGCCTCAAATCCCTCAGCCTTTCCTCATAAGATCTTCCCTCCATACCAGGCAACATTCTGGTAAATCTCCTCTGCACCCTTTCCAATGCTTCCACATCCTTCCTATAATGCGGTGACTAGAATTGCACGCAATACTCTTAATGCGGCCGCACCAGAGGTTTGTACAGCTGCAACATGACCTCATGGCTCCGAAACTGAATCTCTCTATCAATAAAAGCTAACACACCGAAAGCCTTCTTAACAACCCTTTCAACCTGAGTGGCAACTTTCAGGTATCTATGTACATGGACCCCGAGATCTTACTGCTCATTCCACACTGCCAAGAATCTTACCATGTGCCCAGTACTCTGTCTTCCTGTTATTCCTTCCAAAATGAATCAACTCACACTTCTCTGCATTAAACTCCATTTGCCACCTCTCAGCCCAGCGCTGCAGCTTATCTATGTCCCTCTGTAACTTGTAACATCCTTCCGCACTGTCCACAACTCCACCGACTTTAGTGTCATCTGCACATTTACTCACCCATCCTTCTACGCCCTCCTCCAGGTCATTTATAAACATGACAATCAGTAGTGGCCCCAAAACAGATCCTTGTGGTACACCACTAGTAACTGGACTCCAGTCTGAACACTTCCCATCAACCACCACCCTTTGTCTTCTTCCAGCTCGCCAATTTCTGATCCAAACTGCTAAATCTCCCTGAATCCCATGCTTCCGTATTTTCTGCAGTAGTCTACCGTGGGGAACCTTATCAAACGCTTTACTGAAATTCATGTGCACCACATCAACTGCTTTACCCTCATCCACCTGTTTGGTCACCTTCTCAAAGAACTCAATAAGCTTTGTGAGGCATGACCTACCCTTCACGAAACCGTGTTGACTATGTCTAATCAAATTATTCCTTTCCAGATGATTATACACCCTATCTCTTACAAACCTTTCCAAGATCTGTCTTATATCGATCTCCCCTCAATTTAAAGCTTTGTCCCCTCGTGCTAGACATCACCATCCGAGGAAAAAGGTTCTCACTGTCCACCCTATCCAATCCTCTGATCATCTTGTATGCCTCAATTAAGTCACCCCATAACCTTCTTCTCTCTAACGAAAACAGCCTCAAATCCCTCAGCCTTTCCTCATAAGATCTTCCCTCCATACCATGCAACATTCTGGTAAATCTCCTCTGCACCCTTTCCAATGCTTCCACATCCTTCCTATAATGCGGAGACTAGAAATGCACGCAATACTCTAAATGCGGCCGCACCAGAGTTTTGTACAGCTGCAACATGACCTCAAGGCTCCGAAACTGAATCTCTCTACCAATAAAAGCTAACACGCCGAACGCCTTCTTAACAACCCTTTCAACCTGTGTGGCAACTTTCAGGTATCTATGTACATGGACAAAGAGATCTCTCTGCTCATCCACACTGCCAAGAATCTTACCATTAGCCCAGTACTCTGTCTTCCTGTTATTCCTTCCAAAATGAATCACCTCACACTTCTCTGCATTAAACTCCATTTACCACCTCTCAGCCCAGCGCTGCAGCTTATCTATATCCCTCTGTAACTTGTAACATCTTTCCGCACTGTCCACAACACCACCGACTTTAGTGTCATCTGAAAATTTACTCACCCATCCTTCTACGCCCTCCTCCAGGTCATTTATAAACATGACAAACAGCAGTGGCCCCAAAACAGATCCTTGTGGTACACCACTAGTAACTGGACTCCATTCTGAATATTTCCCATCAACCACCACCCTCAGTCTTCTTTCAGCTAGCCAATTTCTGATCCACATCTCTAAATCACCCTCAATCCCCAGCCTCCGTATTTGTTGCAATAGCCTACCGTGGGGAACCTTATCAAACGCTTTGCTGAAATCCATATACACCACATCAACTGCTCTACCCTCGTCTACCTTTTCAGTCACCTTCTCAAAGAACTCAATAAGGTTTGTGAGGCATGACCTACCCTTCACAAAGCCATGCTGACTATCCCTGATCATATTATTCCTATCTAGATGATTATAAATCTTGTCTCTTATAATCCCCTCCAAGACTTTACCCACTACAGACGTGAGGCTCAACGGTCTATAGTTGCCGTGGTTGTCTCTGCTCCCTTTTTTGAACAAAGGGACCACATTTGCTGTCCTCCAGTCCTCTGGCACTATTCCTGTAGCCAATTATGACAAAAATCAAAGCCAAAGGTCCAGCAATCTCTTCCCTGGCCTCCCAGAGAATCCTTGGATAAATCCCATCAGGTCCCGGAGACTTATCTATTTTCAGCCTGTCCAGAATTGCCAACACCTCTTCCCTACGTACCTCAATGCCATCTATTCTATTAGCCTGGGGCTCAGCATTCTCCTCCACAACATTATCTTTTTCCTGAGTGAATACTGACGAAAAATATTCATTTAGTATCTCGCCTATCTCTTCAGACTCCACACACAATTTCCCATCCCTGTCCTTGACTGGTCCTACTCTTTCCCTAGTCATTCGCTTATTCCTGACATACCTATAGAAAGCTTTTGGGTTTTCCTTGATCCTTCCTGCCAAATACTTCTCATGTCCCCTCCTTGCTCGTCTTAGCTCTCTCTTTAGATCCTTCCTCGCTACCTTGTAACTATCCATCGCCCCAACCGAAACTTCACACCTCATCTTCACATAGGCCTCCTTCTTCCTCTTAACAAGAGATTCCACTTCCTTGGTAAACCACGGTTCCCTCGCTCGACGCCTTCCTCACTGCCTTGCCGGTACATACTTATCAAGAACACGCAGTAGCTGATCCTTGAACAAGCCCCACTTATCCAGTGTGCCCAACACTTGCAGCCTACTTCTCCACCTTATGCCCTCCAAGTCACGTCTAATGGCATCATAATTGCCCTTCCTCCAGCTATAACTCTTGCCCTGCGGTGTATACTTATCCCTTTCCATCATTAATGTAAACGTCACCGAATTGTGGTCACTGTCCCCAAAGTGCTCTCCTACCTCCAAATCCAACACCTGGCCTGGTTCATTACCCAAAACCAAATCCAACGTGGCCTCGCCTCTTGTTGGCCTGTCAACATATTGTTTCAGGAAACCCTCCTGCACACACTGTACAAAAAACGACCCATCTATTGTACTCGAACTATCTCTTTTCCAGTCAATATTTGGAAAGTTTAAGTCTCCCATAATAACTACCCTGTTACTTTCGCTCTTGTCCAGAATCGTCTTCGCCATCCTTTCCTCTACATCCCTAGAACTATTAGGAGGCCTATAAAAAACTCCCAACAGGGTGACCTCTCCTTTCCTGTTTCTCACTTCAGCCCATACTACCTCGGAAGAAGAGTCCCCATCGAGCATCCTCTCCGCCACCGTAATACTGCTCTTGACTAGCAGCGCCACACCTACCCCTCTTTTGCCTCCTTCTCTGAGCTTACTAAAACACCTAAACCCCGGAACCTGCAACATCCATTCCTGTCCCTGCTCTATCCATGTCTCCGAAATGGCCACAACATCGAAGTCCCAGGTACCAACCCATGCTGCCAGTTCCCCTACCTTGTTTCGTATACTCCTGGCATTGAAGTAGACACACTTCAAACCACCTACCTGAACACTGGCCCCCTCCTGCGACGTCAAATCTGTGCTCCTGACCTCTATACTCTCATTCTCCCTTTCCCTAAAACTACAATCCCGGTTCCCATGCCCCTGCTGCATTAGTTTAACCCCCCCCCCCCCCCAAAGAGCACTAACAAATCTCCCCCCCAGGATATTTGTGCCCCTCAGGTTCAGATGTAGACCATCCTGTCTGTAGAGGTCCCACCTTCCCCAGAAAGAGCCCCAGTTATCCAGAAATCTGAATCCCTCCCGCCTGCACCATCACTGTAGACACGTGTTTAAATGCTCTCTCTCCCTATTCCTCATCTCACTATCACGTGGTACGGGCAACAACCCAGAGATAACAACTCTGTTTGTTCTAGTTCTGGGCTTCCATCCTACCTCCCTGAAAGCCTGCCTGACATCCTTGTCCCCTTTCCTACCTATGTCGTTAGTGCCAATGTGGACCACGACTTGGGGCTGCTCCCCCTCCCCCCTAAGGACCCGGAAAACACGATACGAGACAGCACGTACCCTTGCACCTGGGAGGCAACATACCAAACGTGAGTCTCTCACGCTCCCACAAAATCTCCTATCTGTGCCCCTGACTATAGAGTCCCCAATTACTAATCCTCTGCTCCTCTCCCCCCTTCCCTTCTGAGCAACAGGGACAGACTCCGTGCCAGAGGCCCGTACCACATGGCTTACCCCTGGTAAGTCTTCCCCCCACAAGTATCCAAAGCGGTATACTTGTTTCTCAGGGGAACGACCGCAGGGGATCCCTGCACTGACTGCTTTTTCCCAGTCCCTCTTACAGTTACCCACCTATCTCCAATCTTTGGTGTAACTAATTCCCTGAAGCTGCTATCTATGACCCCTTCTGCCTCCCGAATGATCCGAAGTTCTTCCAACTCCAGCTACAGTTCCCTAACTCTGTCTTGGAGGAGCTGGAGATGGCAGCACTTCCTGCAGGTAAAATCAGCAGGGACACTAACTGCATCCCTCACCTCAAATTATTCTAATTAGTCTAATCAAATTATTCCTTTCCAGATGATTATACATCCTATCTCTTCTAAACCTTTCCAAGATTTTGCCCACAACAGAATAAGGCTCACTGGTCTATAGTTACCGGGGTTGTCTCTACTCCCCTTCTTGAACAAGGGGACAACATTTGCTATCCTCCAGTCTTCAGGCACTATTCCTGTTGACAAAGGTGACTGAAAGATCAAAGCCAAAGGCTCAGCAATCTCCTCCCTAGCTTTCCAAAGAATCCTAGGAAAAGTCCCATCCGGCCCAGGGGACTTATCTATTTTCACCCTTTCCAGAATTGTTAACACCTCCTCCTTTTGAACCTCAAGCCCTTCTAGTCTAGTAACCTGAATCTCAGTATTCCCCACGAAAACATTGTCTTTTTCCTGTGTGAATACTGACGAAAAATATTCATTTAGCACCTCTCCTATCTCCTCGGACTCCAAGCACAACTTCCCACTACTGTCCTTGACTGGCCCTACTCTTACCCTAGTCATTCTTTTATTCCTGACATATCTATAGAAAGCTTGAGGGTTATCCTTGATCCTACCTGCCAAAGACTTCTCATGTCCCCTCCTGGCTCTTCTTAGCTCTCTCTTTAGGTCCTTCCTAGCTAACTTGTAACTCTCGAGAGCCCTTACTGAACCTTCATGTCTCATCTTTATATAAGCCTCCTTCTTCCTCTTGACAAGTGTTTTGACTGCCTTAGTAAACCACGGTTCCCTTGCTCGGCCACTTCCCCACTGCCTGGCAGGCACACACTTATCAAGGACACACAGTCGCTGTTCCTTGAACAAGCTCCACATTTCCATTGTGCCCATCCCCTGCAGTTTTCCTCTCCATCCGATGCATCCTAAGTCTTGCCTTATCGCATCATAATTGCCTTCCCCCCAGATATAACTCTTGCCCTGCGGTATATACCTATCCCTTTCCATCACGAAAGTAAACGTAATCGAATTGTGGTCACTATCACCAAAGTGCTCACCTACCTCCAAATCTAACACCTGTCCTGATTCATTACCCAGTACCAAATTCAATACGGCCTCGCCACTCCTTGGCCTATCGACATACTGTGTCAGGAAGCAGAAGTTACATGATTCATTCCACCGTTAGAATGAAAAAATAGGGGCAGCATGGTGGCGCATTGGTTAGCACTGCTGACTCAGGGCGCCGAATTTTCAGGTTTGATCCCGTCTCTGGGTCACTCTCCGTGTGGAGCTTGCACTTTATCCCCGTTTTGGCGTGGGTTTCTTCCCCACAACCCAAAGATGTGCAGGGTAAATGAATTGGCCACGCTAAGTTGCCCCGTAATTGGAAAAAATGAATTGGATACTCGATGTTTTTTTTAAAGAATCGAGAACAGTTCATCCCAGGCCCCAGAAATTCAAAGCACCAATGTATTGAAAAGATCACTTTTACTGTATGTGAGAGTTGCTGGTTGGGACAGAATTTATTTCCCATCCCTGGTTGCCCTTCAGAAGGTGGTGGTGAGCTGCCTTCTCAATTCGTTGCTGGCCCTGACGTTTGGGTAAACCCAAAGCGCTTTTCGGTAGGATACCAAATGTTTTTTCCCCGTTAAACTGCAGGAACGTTTATGTGGTTCCAAGAGGGAGTGGTCAGTGATTTGGAGGGGGAATTGCAGTTGGTGATTTTCCCAAGTAGCGGCTTGTCTGGTTCTTCAAAATGACAGTGGTCGTAGGTCTAGAAGGTGCTGTCATAGGAACAATTGCCCGAGGAACTTTGTTGAGTTATTGCGGTGCATTTTGGAATGTCTGTGGCGGAGGGATTGAATGCTTGTGGCAGGAGGCGCAATCAAGCGCACTGCTTGGTCCTGGATGCTTTCGAACACCCTGAGTTTTCTTGGAGATCTGGGGAGCAGCGTTTCACGTCGAAGAAAATGGATTCATCAATTTGCCTGCGTAACCAATCTTGTTCCGAAATGTCAAGGAACCTATCACAGATAATCGTTAATGCTCTTTTCCTCCATTTAGGTTGTGAGTAATTGACAATGTGTGATAGGTCAGTTATTGTGCAGAGCTGGAATCGAACTTGGGTTTCCGCACTGTGAGATCAGAAAGTGAACAGGTGGCACACGGCTCTTTTTAAAACAGAATAGTGCAATCTCTGAAAAAAACGCACCTTCTTCTCATTATAAATGTGCTGCTGCTTTTGTTTATACAACACACATGTTTTGGAAATGTGAAAACCGCCAGGCAGCGCCGACGGTGAGACAGGCTCGAACTTCCAATTAAGTTGATGCTGTGAAGTAACCAGCGAGCTAAAGCTGACGCGGTTGTCACGAATGGACACGTTGTATATAAAGGATTTCCGTGATCATACTCGCAGTGGTGGGCAACACTGAGGCGAGACTCCAGGTGTTGGTGCACGTCATGTCACAGCCAGACGTGACCAAAAATTTAACAGTGCGTGAAGTACCGACGGAGGAAATTCGTTCCGTTTAACCTCAGTGCCTCTTTAGATTAGCAGATCATTCAATCCCACTCGACCGACCATTCCCCACAGGCATGCATTTCATTGCTGTCGTTTCTCGCATTGACATTTGAAAGCCACTGTTGTATCTGCCTCCACCAATCTCACAGGCAGTGCAGACCAGATAATTGAAATCTATCCCAGAACATTGATATAATTGTTGGAAAGATGTAACTTAAAAATTTTATCTCGCAGTTATATTCATCTGCGAGTATTGTGGCAACTGGAACTGATAGCAAATGACAACATAGGGAGAGGAGACGACCACTCACTCCTGTCGAAACATTCAGTTCGATCACAGTTGAGCTTCTGCCTCAATGTCATTTCCTGTCTATTCCTCAGATACTTTCATTCCCTCAAAGTTCACTGTCGCTAAGAAAAGTGGAGGCAGACATTCAAACCGATTTGGACATATAGATGGAGTGCTCGAATCTGCAGCGAGGCAGAGCTTGAAGGTGGGACAGGTTATAGAGTCAGAGACGTTTACATGATGGAAATAGGTCCTTCGGCCTAACTTGTCCATGTCGCCCAGTTTTTACTACACAAAGCCTGTCCAATTGCCCACATTTGGTCATATTCCTCTATACCTATCTACTCCATATAACTACTTCAATGCTTTTTGAAAGGCAGAATTATAGTCGCCTCTACTACTGCCCCTGCCATCTCGTTCCAGACACTCACCACCCTCGGAGAAACAATTGTTCATCTGGACCGTTTTGAATCTCTCCCCTCTCACCTTAAACCTACGCGCTCTAGTTATGGATTCCACTACCTTTCGGATAATCTGCCTGATCCATGCCACCCACTATTTTATAGCCGTCGCAATATCACCCATATGCTCCAAGAAAAATGTTCCAGTCTAACCAGCCACTCCTTATAACTCAAACCATCACATCCGGTAGCAGCCTAGCACATCTTTTCTGCCCTCTTTCTAGGTTAATAATATCGTTTCTATATTAGGGTGACCAGAACTGTACACAGTATTCCAAGTGCGGTCTTCCCAACGTCTTGAAGAACTTCAGCAAGACATCCCAACTCCTGTGCTCAATTATCTGACCATGTATGTGTACAATAGTAATAATGGGCAGACACAGTAATTGTGGAAAAAAGAGCCTCCTTCAGTGTTGTGAATTTCCAATTATTCATCACGTTTGCTGTGGTTGCAACAAGCAGCAAAGTCGCAGAATGTGTCTGACTGGAAAAAATGTAGAAGAATATCTTGCTCAAGAGAACCACAGCGAATCAAATCTTCGCCCGATACCGATACAAGCAAATTAGAAACAGAATAAAGGAGGATGGTAAAGAGATAAAGGGGGAGAGAGCCTTTAATGCTGGGGTATATTGCACACCACTCCCATCCACCTTACTGCAGCAAGCACATTGTTTCTATTTTCAAGGATTCATGCTGTTAGACATACATTAGATTCACTTTCCTCTGAAGCAGAAGTAACATGATTCATTCCACCGTTAGAATGACAAATAGGGACAGCAGGATGGCCCAGTGGTTAGCACTGCTGCCTCACGGCGCTAGGTTCTTAGTTTCAATTCCAGCTCTGGGTCACTGTCCGTGTGGAGTTTGCACATTCTCCCCGGTTTTGCGTGGGTTTCTCCCCCACAACCAAAGGTGTGCAGGGTAGGTGGATTGGCCACACGAAATTGCTCCTTAATTGGAAAAAAGGAATTGGGTACTGTATATTTATTTTTTAATGTTGGAGAAAAGTTCATACAGGCCCCAAAGATTCAAAGCACTAATGCATAAAAAGATCACTTTAACTGGATGTGAGAGTTGCTGGTTGTGACAGAATTTATTGCCCATCCCTTGTTGCCCTTCAGAAGGTGGTGATGAGCTGCTTTCTTGAATCGTTGCAGGCCGTGAGGTTTGGATACACCCACGCGCTTTTCGGGAGGAAGCTAAATGATTTTTTCCTCGTTACCTTGAATGGACGTTTATATGGTTCCAAGTGGGAGTGGTGAGTGATTTGGAGGCGGAATTGCAGTTGGTGATTTTCCCAAGTAGGGGCTTGTCTAGTTCTTCAAAATAACAGTGGTCGTCGGTCTGGAAGGTGCTGCCGAAGGAACAATTGCCAGAGGAACTTTGTGGAGTTATTGCGGTGCATTTTGGGATGTCTGTGGCGGAGGGATTGAATGCCTGTGGCAGGAGGAGCAATCAAGCGCACTGCTTGGTCCTGGATGTTTTCGAACTACCTGAGTGTTCTTGGAGATCTGGGGAACAGCGTTTCACGTGAAAAAAATGGATTAATCAATTTGCCTGCGTAACCAATCTTGTTTCGAAATTTCAAAAAATGTATAATAGGCAATCGTTAATGCTCTTTTCCTCCATTTAGGCGGTGAGTAATTAACAAAGTGTGACAGGTCAGTTATTGTACAGAGCTGGAATCGAACTCGGGTTTCCGCAGCGAGAGGCCAGAAAGTAAACACGTGGCATAAGCTGCTTTTTAAACAGATCAATGCAGCCTGCAACAAAATGCACCGACTTCTAATTATAAATGTGCTGCTGCTTTTATTTATGCGCCACACATGTTTTGGAAATATAAAAAACGCCAGGCAGCGCCCACGGTGAGACAGGTCCGAACTTAGTATTAAGTTGATGCTGTGAAGTAGCCAGTGAGCTAAAGCTGACGCTGACGTCAAGCACGGACACATTGTATATAAAGGATTACCGTCATCAAACTCGCCGTGGTGGGTAACATTGAGGGGAAACTCCAGGTGTCGCCGCACATCACCACACAGCCAGACGTGACCAAAAATTTAAAAGTGCGTCAAGTAACAACGGAGGATATTCATTCCGTTTAACCTCAGTGGCTCTTTAGATTAGCAGATCATTCAATCCCACTCGCTCGACCTTTCCACAGAGGCATGCATTTGATTCCTCTCGTTTGTGGCATTGACATTTGAAAGCCACTGTTGTATCTGCCTCCACCAATCTCACAGGCAGTGCCGCCCAGATAATTGAAATGTATCCCAGAACATTGAAGTCCTTATTTGAAAGATGTAACTTATCAATCTTATCTCGCAGTTATATACAACTGCGAGCTGCGAGTGCTGTGCCAACTGGAACTAATAGCAAATTATAACATTGAGAGACTACACGACCACTCACTCCTGTCCCAACATTCAGTTTGATCACAGCTGAGCTTCTGCCTCAATGTCAGTTGCTCCCTGATCCTCAGACACTTTCATTCCCTCAGAGTTCACTGTCGATAAGAAAAATCGAGGAAGGCACCCACATCTAAATTTCAAACCGATTTGGACTTCAGATGGTGTGCTCGCATCTGCAGCGACACAGATCTGGAAGGTGGGACAGGTCATAGGGTCATCAAAGTTTACATCTTGGAAAAAGGCCCTTCGGCCTAACGTGGCCATGCCGCCCAGTTTTTACTACACAAAGCCTGTCCAATTGCCCACATTTGGTCATATTCCTCTATACCCATCTTCTCCATACGATTATGTAAATGCTTTTAAAAGGCAGGATTGTAGACGCCTCCATTGCTGCCTCTGCCAGCTCGTTCCAGACACCCAACACCCTCTGTGTGAAACAATTGTTCACCTGAACCGTTTTGAATCTCACCTCTCTCACCTTAAACCTATGCCCTCTAGTTTTGGATTCCACTAACCTTGGGAAAATCTACTTTATCAATGCCCCTCATTATTTTATAGCCGACGTCAAGATCAACCCTCGTCTCCAAGAAAAATGTTCCAGTCTATCCAATCGCTTTGTTTAATTCAAAACATCATTTCCGGTCGCAGCCCAGCAAATCTTTTCTGATCTCTTTCTAGGTTAATTATTTACCTTCTATGTTGGGGGGGGACCAGAACTGTACACAATATTCCAAGTGTGTCCTTCTCAATGTCCTGTAGAACTTCAGCAAGATGTCCTGTCTTCAATTATCTGACCTTGTATCTGTACAATAGTAATAATGGGCAGGCACAGTAATTGTGGAACAAAGAGCCTCCTTCAGTGTTGTGAATTTCCAATTATTCATCAAGTTTGCTGTGGTTGCAAAAAGCAACAAAGTCGCAGATTGTGTCTGACTGGAAAAATATAGAAGAATATCTTGCTTAAGAGACCCACAGCTAATCAAATCTTCACCCGATATCAATAGAAACAAATTAGAAACAGAATAAAGGAGAATGGTAAAGAGAGAAAGGGGGAGAGAGCCTTTAATGCTGGAGTATTTTGCACACCACTCCCTTCCACCTTACTGCAGCAAGCACATTGTTTCTATTTTCAAGGATTCATGCTGTTAGATATACATTAGATTCACTTTCCTCTGAAGCAGAAGTTACATGATTCATTCCACCGTTAGAATGACAAATAGGGACAGCAGGAAGGCCCAGTGGTTAGCACTGCTGACTCACGCCGCTGAGTTCTCAGGTTCGATTCCATCTCTGGGTCACTGTCCGTGTGGAGTTTTCACATTCTCCCCGGTTTTGCGTGCCCCCCCCCTCCCCCACAACCAAAGATGTGCAGGGTAGGTGGATTGGTCACACGAAATTGCCACTGAATTGTAAAAAAGGAATTGGGTACTGTATATTTCTTTTTACAGAATGGAGAACAGTTCATTCCCAGGCCCCAGAAATTCGAAGCACCAATGCTTTAAAAAGACCACTTTTACTGGATGGGAGAGTTGCTGGTTGGGACAGAATCTATTGCCCATCCCTGGTTGCCCTTCAGAAGGTGGTGGTGAGCTGCTTTCTTGAATCGTTCTGGGCCCTGAGGTTTGGGTACACCCACGTGCTTTAAGGGAGGAAGCTAAAAAAAAAAATCCCCGTTCCCGTGAAGGAAAGTAAATATGGTTCCTAGTGGGAGTGGTGAGTGATTTGGAGGGGGAATTGCAGTTGGTGATTTTCCCAAGTAGCGGATTGACTTGTTCTTCAAAATGACAGTGGGCGTCGGTCTGGAAGGTGCTTCCGAAGGAACAATTACCTGAGGAACTTTGTTGCGTTATTGCGGTGCATTTTGGGATGTCTGTGGCGGAGGGATTGAATGCCTGTGGCAGGAGGAGAAATCAATCGCACTGCTTGGTCCTGGATGTTTTCTAACTACCTGAGTGTTCTTGGAGATCTGGGGAAGAGCGCTTCACGTGAAAAAAAATGGATTAATCAATTTGCCTGCGTAAACAATCTTGTTGCGAAATTTCAGAAAATGTATAATAGATAATCGTTAATGCTCTTCCTCCATTTAGGTAGTGAGTAATTGACAAAGTGTGACAGGTCAGTTATTGTAGAGAGATGGAATCGAACTCGGGTTTCCGCAGCGCGAGCCCAGAAAGCAAACACGTGGCATAAGCTGCTGTTTAAACAGATCAATACAGCCTGTAACAAATTACACCGACTTCTGATTATAAATGTGCTGCTGCTTTTATTTATGCAGCACACATGTTTTGGAAATATAAAAACGCCAGGCAGCGCCCACGGTGAGACAGGCTCGAACTTACTCGAAAGTTGATGCAGTGAAGTAACCAGTGAGCTAAAGCTGACGCTGAAGACCAGCACGGACACATTGCATATAAAGGATTACCGTCATCAAACTCGCCGTGGTGGGTAACATTGACGGGAAACTCCAGGTATCGATGCATATCACCTCACAGCCAGACGTGACCAAAAACTTAAAAATGCATGAGTTACCCACGGAGGACATTCATTCCGTTTAAGCTCAGCGGTCTTTAGATCAGCGATTCATTCAATCCCACTCGGTCGACCTTTCCACAGAGGCATGCATTTGATTCCTCTCGCTTGTGGCATTGACATTTGAAAGCCAATGTTGTATCTGCCTCCACCAATCTCACAGGCAGTGCCGACCAGATAATTGAAATGTATCCCAGTACATTGAAATCATTATTCGAATGATGTAACATAACAATCTTATCTCGCAGTTACATACAAGTGCGAGCTGCGAGTGCTGTGCCAATTGGAACTAATAGCAAATTATAACATTGTGAGAATACACGGCCACTCACTCTTGCCCCAACATTCAGTTTGATGACAGCTGAGATTCTGCCTCAATGTCAGTTGCTGCCTGATCCTCACACACTTTCATTCCCTCAGAGTTCACTGTCGATAAGAAAAATCGAGGCAGACACCCACAGCAAAATTTCAAACCTATTTGGATATGAAATGATGTGCTCGAATATGCAGCGATAGAGGTCTGGAAGGTGGGACAGGTCATAGGGTCATCAAAGTTTACAGCATGGAAATAGGCCCTTCGGCCTAACGTGGCCATGCCGCCCAGTTTTTACTACACAAAGCCTGTCCAATTGCCCACATTTGGTCATATTCCTCTATACCCATCTTCTCCATATGATTATGTAAATGCTTTTAAAAGGCAGGATTGTAGACGCCTCCATTGCTGCCTCTGCCAGCTCGTTCCAGACACTCAACACCCTCTGTGTGAAACAATGGTTCACCTGAACCGTTTTGAATCTCTCCTCTCTCACCTTAAACCTATGCCCTCTAGTTTTGGATTCCACTAACCTTGGGAAAATCTACTTTATCTATGCCCCTCATTATTTTATAGCCGACGTCAAGATCACTACTAGTCCCCAAGAAAAATGTTCCAGTCTATCCAATCGCTCCGTTTAATTCAAAACATCAAGTCCGGTAGCAGCCCAGCAAAACCTTTCTGATGTCTTTCTAGGTTAATTATTTCCTTTCTATATTGGGGGCGATCAGAACTGTACATAGTATTCCAAGTGTGTCCTTCTCAATGTCCTGTAGAACTTCAGCAAGACGTACCAACTCCTGTCTTCAATAATTTGACCATGTATCTGTAGAATAGTAATAATGGCCACAGGCACAGTAATTGTGGAACAAAGAGCCTCCTTCAGTGTTGTGAATTTCCAATTATTCATCAAGATTGCTGTGGTTGCAAAAAGCAACAAAGTCGCAGATTGTGTCTGACTGGAAAAAATATAGAAGAATATCTTGCGTATGAGACCCACAGCTAATCAAATCTTCAGACGATACCAATAGAAACAGAACAGAAACAGAATAAAGGAGAGTGGTAAAGAGAGAAAGGGGGAGAGAGCCTTTAATGCTGGAGTATATTGCACACCAATCCCTTCCACCTTACTGCAGAAACATTTTGTTTCTATCTTCAAGGATTCATGCTCTTAGAAATACATTAGATGCACTTTCCTCTGAAGCAGAAGTTACATGATTCATTCCACCGTTAGAATGACAAATATGGACAGCAGGATGGCCCAGTTGTTAGCACTGCTGCCTCACGCCGCTGAGTTCTTAGTTTCAATTCCGGCACTGGGTCACTGTACGTGTGGAGTTTGCACATTCTTCCCGTTTTTGTGTGTGTTTCTCCCCCACAACCAAAGATGTGCAGGGTCGGTGGATTGGCGACACGAAATTGCCCCTTAATTAGAAAAAAGGAATTGGGTACTGTATATTTATTTTTGAAGTTTGGAGAACAGTTCATACAGGCCCCAGAAGTGCAAAGCATTAATGCATAAAAATATCACTTTTACTGGATGTGAGAGTTGCTGGTTAGGACAGAATTTCTTGTCCATCCCTAGTTGCTCTTCAGAAGGTGGTGGTGAGCTGCTTTATTGAATCGTTGCAGGCCGTGAGTTTGGGGTACACCCAAGTGCTTTTAGGGAGGAAGCTAAATGATTTCTCCTCGTTATCGTGAAGGAATGTGGATATGGTTCCAACTGGGAGTGTTGAGTGATTTGGAGGGGGAATTGCTTTTGGTGATTTTCCCAAGCAGAGGCTTATTTAGGTCTTCAAAATGACAGTGGTCGTAGGTCAGGAAGTTCCTGTCTGAGGAACAATTGCCTGACGAACTTTGTTGAGTTATTGCCGTGCATTTTGGGATGTCTGTGGCGGAGGGATTGAATGTTTGTGGCAATCAAGCGCACTGCTTGGTCCTGGATGTTTTCGAACTACCTGAGTGTTCTTGGAGATCTGGGGAACAGCGCTTCACGTGAAAAAATGGATTAATCAATTTGCCTGCGTAAACAATCTTGTTCCGAAATTTCAAAAAATGTATAATAGATAATCGTTAATGCTCTTTTCCTCCATTTAGGTAGTGAGCAATTGACAAAGTGTGACAGGTCAGTTATTGTACAGAGCTGGAATCGAACTCGGGTTTCCGCAGCGAGAGGCCAGAAAGTAAACACGTGGCATAAGCTGCTTTTTAAAACAGATCATTGCAGCCTGTAACAAAATACACCTACTTCTAATTATAAATGTGCTGCTGCTTTTATTTATGCACCACATTTGTTTTGGAAATATTAAAAGCGCCAGACGGCGCCCACGGTGAGACAAGCTCGAACTTACATTTAAGGTGATGCTGTGAAGCAACCAGTGAGCTAAAGCTGACGTCGTTTGGAACATGGGCACATTGTATATAAAGGATTACCGTGATCAATCTCGCCGTGGTGGGTAACTTTGACGGGAAACTCCAGGTGTTGGTGCACATCATCTCACAGCTAGACGTGACCAAAAACTTAAAAGTACGTGAAGTACCGAAGGAGGACATTCATTCCGTTTCACCTCATAGGCTCTTTAGATTAGCCGTTCATTCAATCCCACTCGATCGACCTTTCCCCACAGGCATGCATTTCATTCCTGTCGATTCTCGCATTGACATTTGAAAGCCACTGTTGTATCTGCCTCCGCCAATCTCACAGGCAGTGCAGACCAGATAATTGAACTATATGCGAGAACATTGAAATAATTATTCGAAAGATATAACTTAAAAATCTTACCTCGCAGTTATATTCACCTGCGAGCTGCGAGTGCTGTGGCAACTGAAACTGACAGCAAATTACAACATAGGGAGACTACACGACCACTCACTCTTGCCCCAACATTCAGTTTGATCACAGCTGAGCTTCTGCCTAAATGCGATTTCCCGCCTGATCCTCAGATACTTTCATTTCCTCAAAGTTCACAGTCGATAAGGAAAATGGAGGCAGACACCCACAGCAAAATTTCAAACACACTGGCACATATAGATGGAGTGCTCGAATCTTCAGCGACACAGATCTGGAAGGTGGGACTGGTTATAGAGTCACAGACGTTTACAGCATGGAAATAGGGCCTTCGGCCTAATTTGTCCAAGCCGCCCAGATTTTGCTGCACAAAGCCTGTCCAATTGCCCACATTTGGTCATATTCGTCTCTACCCATCTTCTCCATATAACTATCTGAATGCTTTTTAAAAGGCAGAATTGTAGACGCTTCTACTACTGGCTCAACAAGCTCGTTCCAGACACTCACCAACCTCTGTGTGGATCAATTGTTCCTCTGGACCCTTTTGTATCAACCCCCTCTCACCTTAAACCTATGCCCTCTAGTTTTGGATTCCATGACCTTTGGGAACATCTACCTGGTCTATACCCCTCATTATTTTAAAGCCGACGTCAAGATCACCCCTAGTCTCCAAGAAAAATGTTCCAGTATTTCCAGCCGATCCTATTAACTCTAACCATCAAGTCCCGTAGCAGCCTAGCAAACCTTTTCTGCGTTCCTTCTCCCGAAATAATATCCTTTCTATATTCCAGAATTGTACACAGTATTCCAAGTGTGTCCTTCCCAATGTCTTGTACAACTTCAGCAAGACGTACATACTCCTGTATTCAACTATCTGACCATGTATCTGTATAACAGTAATAATGGCGACAGACACAGTAATTGCAGAACAAAGAGCAGCTTCTATGTTGCGAATTTCCAATTATTCATCATGTTTTCAGAGGTTAAAAAAAACAACAAAGTCGCAGAATGTGTCTGACTGGAAAAAATGTAGACGAATATCTTGATCAAGAGGCTCACAGCTAATCAAATCTTCAGCCGATACTAATAGAAACAAAACAGAAACAGAATAAAGGAGAATGGGAAAGAGATAAAGGGGGAGAGAGCGTTTAATGCTGGAGTACATTGCACACCACTCCCTTCCACCTTACTGCAGCAAGCAAATTGTTTCTATCTTCCAGGATTCATGCTGTTAGAAATACCTTCGATCCAGTTTCCTCTGAAGTAGAAGTTGCATCATTCATTCCACCGTTAGAACGACAAACAGAAGCAGCACAATGGCCCAGTGGTTAACACTGTTGCCTCACGACGCCGAGTTCTCAAGTTCGATCTCGGCTCTGAGTCACTGTCAACAAAGAACAAAGAAATGTACAGCACAGGAACAGGCCCTTCGGCCCTCCAAGTCCGTGCCGACCATGCTGCCCGACTAAACTACAATCTTCTACACTTCCTGTAACCGCATGCCTCTATTCCCATCCTATTCATGTATTTGTCAAGATGCCCCTTAAATGTCACTATCGTCCCTGCTTCCACCACCTCCTCCCGTAGCGAGTTCCAGGCACCCACTACCCTCGACGTAAAAAAAACTTGCCTCGTTCATCTACTCTAAACCTTGCCCTTCTGTCCGTGTGGAATTTGCACATTGGCCCCGTATTTACGTTGGTTTCTCCCCCACAACCAAAGTTGTGCATGATAGGTGGATTGGCCACACGAAATTGCCCCTTGTTTGAAAAAAAATGAATTGAGTACTCTATGTTTATTTTTAAAGAATGCAGAACAGTTCATCCAAGGCTCCAGAAATTCAAAGTATCAATGCATTAAAAAGATCACTTTTACTGGATGTGAAAGTTGCTGGTTAGGACAGAATTTATTGCCCGTCCCTAGCTGCCCTTCAGAAGGTGGTGGTGAGCTGCTTTCTTGAAACGTTGCAGTCCGTGAGGTTTGGGTACACCCAACGTGCTTTTATGGAGGAAGCTAAATGATTTTTCCCCGTTACCGCGAAGGAACGTTTATATGGGTCCAAGTGGGAGTGGTGAGTGATTTTGAGGGGAAATTCCAGTTGGTGATTTTCCCAAGTATGGGCTTGTCTAGTTCTTCAAAATAATAGTGGTCGTAGGTCTGGAAGGTGCTGTCTACGGGATAATTGCCTGAGGAACTTTGTTGAGTTATTGCGGTGCATTTTTGGCTGGCTGTTGGAGGGATTGAATGCCTGTGGCAGGAGGAACAATCAAGGGCACAGGTTGGTACATGATGCTTTCGAACACCATGAGCGTTCTTGGAGATCTGGGGAGCAGCGTTTCACTTGGACAAAAATTGATTAATCAATTTGCGTCACCAATCTTGTTCTGAAATTTCACAAAATGTATAATAGATGATTGTTAATGCTCTTTTCCACAATTTACGTTGTGAGTAATTGACAATGTGTGAAAGGGCAGTTATTGTACAGAGCTGGAATCGAACTTGGGTTTCCGCAGTGTGAGATCAGAAAATAAAGACGTGGCATAAGCATCTTTTTCATCAGGTTAATGTTAGCTCTAAACAAAATACACCAACATCCAATTATAAATGTCTGCTGCTTTTATTCATGCAACACATATGTTTTGGATATATTAAAAACGCCAAGCAGGGCCCATGGTGAAACAGGTCCGAACTTACAATTAAGTTGATGCTGTGAAGTAACCAGTGAGCTTAAGCTGACGCTGGCTTGAAGCACGGACACATTGTAGAAAAGGATTACCGTTATCCTACTCGCCGTGGTGGGTCACATTCAGGGAAAACTCCAGGTGTTGATGCACATCACCTCACAGCCAGACGTGACCAAAAACATAAAACTGCGTGGTGAAGTACCGAAGGAGGACATTCATTCCGTTTAACATCAGCGGCTCTTTAGATTAGCAAATCATTCAATCCCACTCGACCGACCTTTTCCCAGAGGCATGCATTTGATTGCTGTCGTTTCTGGCTTTGACATTTGAATGCCACTGTTGTATCTGCCTCCACCAATCTCACAGGCAGTGCAGACCAGATAATTGAACTGTATCCCAGGACATTGAAATAATTGTAGGAAACATGTAACTTAAAAATCTTATCTCGCAGATATCTTCATCTGCGAGTGCTGTGGCAACTGGAACTGATCGCAAATGACAACATAGGGAGACTATGCGGATAGTCATTCCTGCCCCAACATTCAGTTTAATCACAGCTGAGTTTCTGCATCAATGTAATTTGCTGCCTGTTCCTCAGATACTTTCATTCCCTCAAAGTTCACTGTCAATAAGAAAAATCGAGGCAGACACCCACAGCAAAATTTCAAACCCATTTGGACATGTAGATGGAGTACTCCAATCTGCAGCGACACAGATCTGGAAGGTGGGACAGGTGATAGATTCATCGAAGTTCACCGCATGGAAATAGGTGCGTCGGTCTAACTTGTCCATGCCTCCCAGTTTTTACTGCACAAAGCCTGCCCGATTGCCCACATTTGGTCATATTCCTCTGTACCCATCTTCTCCACATAAATATCTAAACACTTATTAAAATGCAGAATTGTAGACGGCTGTCCTACTGCCAATATTTCAAACACTCACCACCCTCAGTGCGAAAGAAATGTTCACCTGGACCCCTTTTTTTATCTCTCCCCTCGCACCTTAAACCTTTTCCCTCCAGGTTTGCATTCCATTACCTTTGGGAACATCTACAATATCTAGGCCCCGTATTATTTTATAGTCGCCTTCATGATCACTCCGAGGCCCCCAGAAAAATGTTCGAGCCTATCGAGCATCTCCTTATAACTCAAACCATCAAGTCCGGTAGCAACCTCGCAAATCTTTTCTGCCCTCATTCTAGGTTAATAACATCCTTTCTATATTAGGGTGACCAGAACTGTGCACAGTATTCCAAGTGTATCCTTCCCAATGTCTTGTTCAAGTTAAGCAAGATCTCCAAACTCCTGTATTCAATTATCTGTCCATGTATCTGTATAATAGTAATAATGGCGACAGACACAGTAATTGCGGAACAAAGAGCCGCTTCTATGTTGTGAATTTCCAATTATTCATCATGTTTGCAGAGGTTTAAAAAAACAACAAAGTCGCAGAATGTGTCTGACTGGAAAAAATATAGAAGAATATCTTGCTTAAGAGACTCAAAGCTAATCAAATCTTCTCCCGATACTAATAGAAACAAAACAGAAACAGAATAAAGGAGAATGGTAAAGAGATAAAGGGGGAGAGAGCGTTTACTGCTGGAGTACATTGCACACCACTCCCTTCCACCTTACTGCAGCAAGCACATTGTTTCTATCTTCCAGGATTCATGCTCTTAGAAATACCTTAAATCTCGTTTCCTCGGAAGTAGAAGTTACATGATTCATTCCACCGTTAGAAAGACAAACGAGACAGCACAATGGCCCAGTGGTTAGCACTGCTGCCTCACGACGCCGTGTTCTCAAGTTCGATCTCGGCTCTGGGTCACTGTCAACAAAGAACAAAGAACAAAGAAATGTACAGCACAGGAACCGGCCCTTCAGCCCTCCAAGCCCGTGCCGACCATGCTGCCCGGCTAAACTACAATCTGCTGCACGTCCTGGGTCCGTATCCCTCTATTCCCAACCTATTCATGTATTTGTCAAGATGCCCCTTAAATGTCACTATCGTCCCTGCTTCCACCACCTCCTCCCGTAGCGAGTTCCAGGCACCCACTACCCTCTGTGTAAAAAAACTTGACTCGTTCATCTACTCTAAACCTTGCCCTTCTGTCCGTGTGGAGTTTGCACATTGGCCCCGTATTTGCGTTGGTTTGTCCCCCACAACCAAAGATGTGCATGATCGGTGGATTGGCCCCAAAAAATTGCCGCTTATTTGAAAAAAAAATGAATTGTGTACTCTATATATATTTTTTTAAGAATACAGAACAGTTCATCCCAGGCCCCAAAAATTCAAAGTATCAATGTATTAAAAAGATCACTTTTACTGGATGTGAAAGTTGCTGGTTAAGACAGAATTTATTGCCCATTCCCAGTTGCCCTTCAGAAGGTGGTGGTGAGCTCCTTTCTTGAAACGTTGCAGTCCGTGAAGATTGGGTACACCCAACACGCTTTTATGGAGGAAGCTAAATGATTTTTTCCTCCGTTACCACGATGGAACGTTTATATGGGTCCAAGTGGGTGGTGAGTGATTTTGATGGGAAATTCCAGTTGGTGATTTTCCCAAGTAGGGGCTTGCCTTGTTCTTCAAAATGATAGTGGTCGTAAGTATGGAAGGTGCTGTCGAAGGGACAATTGCCTGAGGACATTTGTTGAGTTGTTGCGGTGCATTTTGGGATGGCTGTTGGAGGGATTGAATGCCTGTGGCAGGAGGAGCAATCAAGCGCACTGCTCGGTCCGGGATGCTTTCGAACTCACCGAGCGTTCTTGGAGATCTGGGGAACAGCATTTCACTTGGACAAAAAATGGATTAATCAATTTGCCTGCGTAACCAATCTTGTTCTGAAATTTCACAAAATGTATAATAGATAATTGTTAATGCTCTTTTCCACAATTTCCGTTGTGAGTATTTTGACAATGTGTGATAGGTCAGTATTTGTACAAAGCTGGAATCGAACTTGGGTTTCCGCAGTGTGAGATCAGAAAGTAAAGACGTGGCAAGAGCATCTTTTCCAAAAAGGTTAATGTTAGCTCTAAACAAAATACACCAACTTCCAATTTTAAAAGTGCTTCTGCTTTTATTTTGCAACACACATGTTTTGGAAATACAAAAAACGCCCGGCAGCGCCCACGATGGGATAGGTTCAAACTTACTATTAAGTTGATGCTGTGAAGTAACCAGTGAGCTAAAGCTGACGCTGGCTTAAAGCACGGACACATTGTAGAAAAGGATTACCGTGATCCTTCTCGCCGTGGTGGGTAATATCCAGGGAAAAATCCAGGTGTGGGTGCACATCATCTCACAACCAGATGTGACCAAACACTTAAAAGTGCGTGAAGTACCGTCGGAGGACATTCATTCCATTTAACCTCAGCGTTCTTTAGATTAGCAGATCATTCAATCCCGCTCGACCGAACTTTCCCCAGAGACATGCATTTGATTGCTGACGTTTCTCGCATTGACATTTGAAAGCCACTGTTGTATCTGCCTCCACCAATCTCACAGGCAGTGCGGACAAGATAATTGAACTGTCTCCCAGAACATTGAAATAATTGTTGGAAACATGTAACTTGAAAATCTTACCTCGCAGATATCTTCATCTACGAGTGCTGTGGCAACTGGAACTGTAAGCAAATGACAACATAGGGAGACGACACGACCACTCACTCCTGTCCCAACATTCAGTTTGATCACAGTTGAGCTTCTGACTCGATGTCATTTCCTGTCTGTTCCGCAGATACTTTCATTCACTCAAAGTTCTCTGTCGATAAGCAAAATGGAGGCAGACACCCACAGTCAAAATTTCAAACCGATTTGGACAGAAAGATGGTGTGCTCCAATCTGCAGCGATACAGATCTGGAAGGTCATCGGGTCATCGAAGTTTACATCATGGAAATAGCCCCTTCGGCCTAACTTGTCCATGCCGCCCGGTTTTTACTATACAAAGCCTGCCCGATTGCCCACATTTGGTCTTATTCCCCTATACCCATCTTCTCCATATAAATATCTAAATGCTTTTTAAAAGGCAGAATTGTAGACGCTTCTACTACTGCGTCTGCCAGCTCGTTCCAGACACTCACCACCCACTGCGTGAAACAATTGTTCATCTGGACCCTTTTGTATCACTTCCCTCTCACCTTAAACCTATGCCCTCTAGTTTTGGATTCCATTACCTTTGGGAACATCTACCTGATCTTTTCCCCGCATTATTTTACAGCCGTCGTCAAGATCACCCCTAGTCTCCAAGAAAAATGTTCCAGTCTATGCAGCCGCTCCTATTAACTCTAACCATCAAATCCGGTAGCAGCATAGCAAACCTTTTCTGCATTCCTTCTCCCTAAATAATATTCTTACTATATTCCAGAACTGTACACAGTATTCCAAGTGTGTCCTTCCCAATGTCTTGTACAACTTCAGAAGACGTCGAAACTCCTGTTCTCAATTATCTGGCCATGTATCTGTGATAGTAATAATGGGCACATACACAGTAATTGTGGAACAAAGAGCCTCCTTCAGCGTTGTGAATTTCCAATTGTTTATCATGTTTACAGTGGTGCAAAAAGCAAAAAAGTCGCAGAATGTGTCTGACTGGAATAAGATGTAGAAGAATATCTTCAAGAGACCCACAGCAAATCACACGTTCACCCGATACTGATCGAAACAAAACAGAAACAGAATAAAGGAGAGTGTTAAAGAGAGAAAGGAGGAGAGAGCGTTTACTGCTGGAAACATTGCTCACCACTACCTTCCACCTTCCTGCAGCAAGCACATTGTTTCTGTCTTCCAGGATTCATGCTGTTAGAAATACCTTCGATCCAGTTTCCTCTGAAGCAGAAGTTACATGATTCATTCCACCGTTAGAATGACAAACGGGCAGCACGATTGCGCAGTGGCTAGCACTGCTGCCTCACGGCGTCGAGTTCTCAGCTTCGATCCTGGCTGAGGGTCGCTGCCTGTGTGGACTTTGCACAATTTCCCCGTGTTTGCGTGGGTTATGTCCCCACAACCCAATGATGTGCAGAGTAGGTGGATTGGTCACGCTAAATTGCGCCTTAATTGGAAAAAATGAATTGGGTACCCGATATTTTTGTTTCAAGAATGGAGAACAGTTCATTCCAGGCCCTAGGAATTCAAAGCAGCAATGCTTTAAAACGATAATTTTTACTGGATGTGAGAATTGCTGGTTAGGACAGAATTCATTGTCCATGCCTAGTTGCCCTTAAGAAAGTGGTGGTGAGCTGCTTTCTTGAAGCGTTGCAGGCCGTTGAGGTTTGGGTACACCCAACGTGCCTTTATGGAGGAAGCAAAATTATTTTTCCCCCCGTTACCTTGAAGCAACCTTAATATTGTTCCGAGTGGGAGTGGTGAGTGATTTGGAGGAGAAGATCCAGTTGGTAAATTTCCCAAGTAGGGGCTTTTCTAGTTCTTCAAAATGTTAGTGGTCGTACGCCTGGAATGTGCTGTCGAAGGAACAATTGCCTGAGGAACTTCGTTGAGTTATTGCGGTGCATTGTGGGATGGCTGTGGCGGAGGGATTGAATGCTTGTGGCAGGAGGAGCAATCAAGCGCATTGCTTGGTCCTGGATGCTTTCGAACCGACTGAGTGTTCTTGGAGATCTGGGGAACAGCGTATCACGTAGAAAAGAATGGATTAATCAATTTGCCTGCGTAGACAATCTTGTTCCGAAATTTAAAAAATGTATAATAGATAATCGTTCATGCTCTTTTCCTGCATTTAGATTGTGAGTAATTGACAGAGTGTGACAGGTCAGTTATTGGACAGAGTTGGAACCGAACTTGAGTTTTTGCAGTGTGAGGTCAGAAACTAAACACGTGGCACAAGTCTCTTTTCAAAACAGATCAATGCAACCTCGAAACAAAATACACCTACTTCTAATTATAAATGTGCTGCTGCTTTTATTTATGCAACACACAGGTTTTGGAAATATTAAAACCGCCAGACAGCGCCCACGGTGAAACAGGTTCGCACTTACAATTAAGTTAAAGCTGCGAAGTAACCAGTCAGCTAAAGCTGACGCTACCTTCAAGTATGGACTCATTGCATATAAAGGGTTTCCGTGATTATACTCGCCGTTGTGGGTAATATTAAGGCGAAACTCCAGCCGTTGATGCACATCACCTCACAGCCAGACGTGACCAAAAACATAAAAGTGCGTGAAGTACCGACGGAGGACATTCATTCTGTTTAAGCTCAGCGGCTCTTTAGATCAGCGATTCATTCAATCCCACTCGATCGACCTTCCCACAGAGGCATGCATTTGATTCCTGTCGTTTGTGGCATTGACATTTGAAAGCCACTGTTGTATCTGCCTCCACCAATCTCACAGGCAGTGCCGCCCAGATAATTGAAATGTATCCCAGAACATTGAAATCATTATTCGAAAGACGTAACTTGACAATCTTATCTCGCAGTTATATACAACTGCGAGCTGCGAGTGCTGTGCCAACTGGAACTAATAGCAAATTATAACATTGGGAGACTACACGGCCACTCACTCCTGCCCCAACATTCAGTTTGATCACAGCTGAGCTTCTGCCTCAATGTCAGTTGCTGCCTGATCCTCACACACTTTCATTCCCTCAGAGTTCACTGTCGATCAGAAAAATCGGGCAGACACCCACAGCAAAATTCCAAACCGATTTGGATATTCGATGATGTGCTCGAATCTGCAGCGACACAGATCTGGAAGGTGGGACAGGTCATAGGGTCATCGACGTTTACAGCATGGAAATAGGCCCTTCGGCCGAACGTGGCCATGTCGCCCAGATTTTACTCCACATAGCCTGTCCAATTGCCCACATTTGGTCATATTCCTCTATACCCATCTTCTCCATATGATTATGTAAATGCTTTTTAAAAGGCAGAATTGTAGACGCCTCCATTGCTGCCTCTGCCAGCTCGTTCCAGACACTCAACACCCTCTGTGTGAAACAATTGTTCACCTGGACCCTTTTGAATCTCTCCTCTCTCACCTTAAATCTATGCCCTCTAGTTTTGGATTCCTCTAACCTTGGGAAAATCTACTACATCTATGCCCCTCATTATTTCATAGCCGACATCAAGATCACCCCTAGTCTCCAAGAAAAATGTTCCTGTCTATTCAACCGCTCCGTTTAACTCAAAACATCAAGTCCGGTAGCAGCCCAGCAAATCTTTTCTGATATCTTTCTAGGTTAATAATATCCTTTCTATATTGGGGGTGACCAGAACTGTATATAGTATTCCAAGTGTGTCATTCCCAATGTCCTGTACAACGTCAGCAAGACGTCCCAACTCCTGTCTTCAATAATCTGACCATTTATCTGTATAATAGTAATAATGGGCAGACACAGTAATTGTGGAACAAAGAGCCTCCTTCAGTGTTGTGAATTTCCAATTATTCATCATGTTTGCTGTGGTTGCGAAAGGCAACAAAGTCGCAATATGTGTCTCACTGGAAAAAATGTAGAAGAATATCTTGCTCAAGAGACCCACAGCTAATAAGATCTTCAGCCGATATCAATAGAAACAAAACAGAAACAGTATAAAGGAGAATGATAAAGAGAGAAAGGGGGAGAGAGCGTTTAATGCTGGAGTATATTGCACACCACTCCCTTCCACCTTACTGCAGAAAGCACATTGTTTCTATCTGCAAGGGTACATTCTGTTCGAAATCCATTAGATTCACGTGCCTCTGAAGCAGGAGTTACATGATTCATTCCACCGTTAGAATTAGCAACAGGGACAGCAGGGTGGCCCAGTGGTTAGCACTGCTGCCTCACGCCGCTGCGTTCTCAGGTTCGATTCTGTCTCTGGGTCACTGTCCGTGTGCAGTTTGCACATGCTCCCCGGTTTTGCGTGGGTTTCCCCTACACAAGCAAAGATGTGCAGGGTAGGTGGATTGGCTGCACGAAATTGCCCTTTAATTGGAAAAAAGGAATTGGGTACTTTATATTTATTTTTAATGAATGGAGAACAGTTCATTATGGCCCCAGAAATGCAAAGCACCAATTCTTTAAAAATATCACTTTTACTGGATATGAGAGTTGCTGGTTGGGACAGAATTTATTGCCCATCCCTGGTTGCCCTTCAGAAGGTGATGGTGAGCTGCTTTCTTGAATCGTTGCAGGCCGTGAGGTTTGGGTACACACACGTGCTTTAAGGGAGAAAGCTAAAAAAAACCGTTACCGTGAAGGAACGTTAATCAGTTTCCCAGTGGGAGTGGTGAGTAATTTGGTGAGTCTACTCCTTCAAAATGACAGTGGTCGTAGTTCTGGACGGTGCTGTCGAAGGAACAATTACCTGAGGAACTTTGTTGAGTCATTGCGGTGCATTTTGGGATGTCTGTGGCGGAGGGATTGAATGCCTGTGGCAGGAGGAGCAATCAAGCGTAATGCTTGGTCCGGGATGCTTTCGAACTACCTGAATGTTCTTGGAGATCTGGGGAACAGCGCTTCACGGGAAAAAAAATGGATTAATCAATTTGCCTGCGTAAACAATCTTGTTCCGAAATTTCAAAAAATGTATAATAGATAATCGTTAATGCTCTTTTCCTCCATTTAGGTAGTGAGTAATTGGCAAAGTCAATTACTGATAGGTCAGTTATTGTACAGAGCTGGAATCGAACTCGGGGTTCCGCAGCGCGAGCCCAGAAAGCAAACACGTGGCAAAAGCTGCTTTTTAAACAGATCAATGCAGCCTGTAACAAAATACCCCGACTCCTAATTATAAATGTGCTGCTGCTTTTATTTATGCACGACTCATGTTTTGGAAATATTAAAATCGCCAGGCAGCGCCCACGGTGAGACAGGTTCGAAGTTACAATTAAGTTGATGCTGCGAAGTAACCAGTGAGCTAAAGCTGACGCTGACGTCAAACACGGACACATTGTATATAAAGGATTACCGTGATCAAACTCGCCGTGGTGGGTAACATTGAGGGGAATCTCCAGCTGTTGATGCACATCACCTCACAGCCAGACGTGACCAAAAATGTAAAAGTGCGTGAAGTACCGACCGAGGACATTCATTCCGTTTAACCTCAGCGGCTCTTTAGATTAGTAGATCATTCAATCCCACTCGACCGACCTTTCCCCACAGGCATGCATTTGATTGCTGTTGTTTCTCGCATTCAAATTTGAAAGTCACTGTTGTATCTGCCTCCGCCAATCTCACAGGCGGTGCCGACCAGATAATTTAAATGTATCCCAGAACATTGAAATAATTGTTGGAAAGATGTAACTTAGAAATCTGATCTCGCAGTTATATTCATCTGCGAGTACTGTGGCAACTGGAACTGATAGCAAATGACAACATCGCGAGACGACACGGCCATCACTCCTACCCCAACATTCAGTTCCAACATTTCCACTTATCGCTCTGAAAACTCACAATCGAAGCAGAAATGTAAAAGAGAGAACAAGGAAATCCTCAGTAAAATTAATGAAAGTGGCCCTTGCACTGGTCAGAAGTTGAGCAAAGACAAAAGTGCTCCTGAGGCCCCTCAGATGAGGCCAAGTCAGAGAGGCTGCATTGAACAGCAGGGGACAAAGACCAATTGAACATTAGACTAGTTCACGAGTTCAAAGTATTTAGGAGGGTTTGGGGGTAGGGGACGGAGGAGCGAGCTGGTGCTGAGTATGAAAGTCCCGGCCTGGGGACTGGGGAACAGTTTGTTTATCGATGTCAGAAACGTGTTAATGTTTACAGGCAGGACGGTGGGATTTGGAGGATATGGGAAGGAGTGGTAGGGTGTCAACACCCTAATGGAGCACGACTCTTCTCACCCTGAATTCCACATATTACCACCTTTTTAGGCATTTTTCCTCCAAACTACACAACTCCTCACCTCTTCAAATCAAGGTTTGAGTACCTCCCGTATCCCTTAAAATTGTTGTGATTGATTTGATTTATTGTCTAATGCACCGACGAACAGTGAAAACTATTTTTCTGCCGCCAAGGGAACGTGCACAGTACATACATTTTGAAATATTTACCTACTCCTTCTGATACCCATGAGTAAACGTTATCCACAAAAGTACATTTTTTTAAGAACCTGGCACCTTCTTATCAATCACCTCTTGAGCAGGCTGTACATTCTTTTTCAACTCCTTCGCTTCAATTCGGGCTTCCTTTACCACTTCAACAAACCCCACTGGCTTATTAGTACTTCAGCCTTCCCTGTGCTTTTCTTTAACCCCAACACTGACCTAGTCTATTACAGTAAAAATATCTGAAACGTTCATTTCTCTCCATCCTCCTGAAGTGCTTTTTCAAACTGACGTACACTACTACCCTTATTATCTCCCTTCAGATCCCCTGTACCTTTGCGACTTGAGTATTTCTCTTTCCACAGCTTACATCCACCACAGGATGAAACTGATGGCAGAAACCAAATTTCATTTATGAACCAGTTTAAGAACTATTTATGCTGCTAATCTCGCAGCTTTAACGCTTTGCTCTTCCACATGAGTTCTCATCACTGATTGGATCTTTAATCTCCTCCAAAATTATTATTTCTCTGAGAGCTTGACACGTTTCGTCTATTTTGAAAACTCGTATCTACCTATCAAAGTCAATCGGTTTGACCCCCGTCAACTGTGTATGTTTCACCAGGGTCTTTGCTTACATTTCTGAACCTTTGTCTGTAGGCTTCAGGCGCTATTCATATGCACCTATGATCGATTTATTCACCTCCACAAAAGTCCCCTCAGAGCGATGCAAACACTTCACTAGCTCTACCTACCAACTTTGTTTGAATCAGTCATGCCCACATGACTGTGGCTATTTGATTTGTTTATCCACCTTCTCAAATGAAATTAAAAATTCTCCTATATCCTTCTGATTACACCTTGGCAATGCTTGGACATATTTAAATAGATACCCATCGAAACTTAGACTATGACGCTTTTGCTCTTTCTCACTATTCTCATTACTATCCTCAGACAGTACGTTTCACTTTACCTCCGGTAATTTTCACTGAAATTCACGTTTCAATGCATGCCTCTGATGTTCAATGGCTCTCTTTTTCTTTTCTCTCTCTTTTTCTCCTGATCTGCAATTCTCTTTCTCTCGCATTTACTCTGCTTGGGACGTTCGTTATTTTTCCTTTTCCTCTCTCTCCTTTTCTTTTTGTTCTGCTGGGGCAAATCTTTCTTTCTCCCTCATTTGAAATTCAAGTTGCTTTACCTTTTTTCATGCTCAATATGCTTTGTCTGCAATTGTATTTTTGCCATTTTCACTGATATTGACTGTGTCGCAGGCAATTTTAAATGCTAAGCTACCGCCACATTCCATACCTTGTCACGCAATATTAACCATAATGTGTGTGCTAAATCTAACAGCCTTTTTCGTAGCCTCCATTTGTAAGGTACTGCGCGTGACCTTTTCCACTCCCAAAAGCACTGATCCTCTGAAAGAGCCATTGTCCACAACCCACTCCATATTTCAACTTGAATTCAATGCCTGAAAAGCAAACTGAAATATGCTCGCCACTCACAGTCTTTAAGTACACTGAACCAACTCGAATCACGAAAGATATATTTTTATCCCAAGATCCCCCAATTCTGTTCAGGGCCAGGGCTTAGAAACCCCAAAGTATATTATGACCCCTGAGCTAAAACTTTGATATTTAATTTGGCTGGGATGAGCACAAGAGCCTTCCCTTTAGGTGTGATTCTAGTCATCCTAGACACTTTATTCAAAATAAACTTTATTCCAAGAATTTAGTGAACTTGTATATATAAATACACAACAAGAATTTTTTTTTCAACTTAGAGTACCCAATTCATTTTTTCCAATTAAGGGGCAATTTAGTGTGAACAATCCACATAGCCTGCAAATATTTTGGGTTGTGGGGGCGAAACCCACGCAAATACGGGGAGAATGTGCAAACTCCACACGTACAGTGACCCAGAGCCGGGATCAAACCTTGGACCTCGGCACCGTGACGCTGCAGGGCTTACTGTCAATTCTGTCAATTAACCTGTCAAGGTTAATTCCAGCACCTTATATTTTTAAGGTTAGTGGCGCAGTATTTAGCACTGCTGCCACAAGGCGCCGAGGTCCCATGTTCGATCCCGGCTCTGGGTCACTGCCTATGTGGAGTTTGCACATTCTCCCCGTGTTTGCGTAGGTTTCGTGCTGCCCTTACACCACAAGAATTGTTATCAATTACAAACATAAAGACATCACACAGCTACAGTAATCTATGTATAACACTTAATGATCCACTCATTAACTTTTCCAATTCAAAAACAAAATCCCATAAATCCAAAACCCCTTTTCAAGGGCGTGACCAATCACTCTGCATTCTCACTTGAAAGAGACTGGCTTTCCCTGAGATTGTAATTTCGCTGTACCAGCAGACATAATTCCTTCCGGAAAGGAAACTATTTCTTTGAAGTGACCAAAACAGGTAGCTATAATCAATGGTTGTTTTTCTGGAACAACTAGTTAGAATGAAAATAGAGAGAGAGAGACAGGCCTAAACACTTCTTTTCTCAATCTGCAGTCAACAGCAGTCAAAACTGAAAGAGAAAATAAGAAAAAAATTCATCCACCGCTCTGCTCCAGACACAAAATGACATCACTGAAGCCACGAGTTATGACCACAACCTTTCTTAAAGCGACACTCCCATGACACTTTCCACAGGGGGCCCTGGAGGATTTTCCTCCATGATCACATTGCTGCTTGTGTAATCTTACTGGGCAATCAAAATGCCTGCTGTTATTTTGTACATATTTGCGTAGAAACAGAGAGAGCGACAGAGAGAAATTCGCTAATCAGATACTCTGAACTTAATTTTACAAGTTCAAATATTTAGGGGCGCTTCCTGTGCACAAGATGCCTGCAGAATTCCCCAAATTAAAAGCAGGATGCTAGATTATTGATTTATTGATTCGTTGATTTATTTGGTGTATTGAAGCATTGATTGAGTGCATAGCTATAAAATTGAATTCTTCTAAAGGCCATGAATGTGGAAAGATAGACATTGTTTCAGATAATGAAGAATCTATTGCATGTCTGCAGAAATTGAGACATAGTTTCATGAAATGTTGCGTAAAAGTTTAATGTATTCAATGGACCATAGAATTCCAGTACATTAAGTAACGCAAATGTATTAAGTACTTGGCAACAGCAAGGTTAATTCCAGCACCGTATCTTTTTAAGGTTAGTGACGCAGTATTTAGCACTGCTGCCTCAAGGCGCCGAGGTCCTAAGTTCGATCCCGGCTCTGGGTCACTGCACATTCTCCCCGTGTTTGCGTAGGTTTCGCCCCGACAAAATACAAAGATCTGCAGGATAGGTGGATTGGCCATACCAAATTGGCCCTTAATGGAATAAAGTAAAATGGGCAATCCAGTTTTTAAAAAAAATCTTTGTCAGATTGGCGTACGTAGCTGGAGCACATAGACACTGAATTAATTTGATGGGCATCGGTAAATCTGACGCAATGACCAATGTTTGATTAATAAATCATTTTCTAAGTGACATATTTATTTGAACAAATCAGTAGGTCTCAGCTGTCCATTTGAATCCAATGAGAGTGACTGAGGGATCAGACCATCAATAAGACCTTCTTGCAGAATAAGACGCCTTAGTTCAGTTTTTTTCTGAATGTTTTTAGGAATTTATAAATCTTCTATGGATTTCTGTTTGAGGTAATTTTCTTGATATTTTCCTTTGCTTTTGTGGAACTGTATTAGCTCTGCTCTGTCCAGTTTATGTATTATGTTGTTCAACATTTTTGATTCAGATTTTATGCATGTGTATCAAGGTGAATGATTCGCAAATCAATTGTAATTTGGACACCTCCAATCAACATTACCTTTGACTCATATTTGACCATAGAACAAGATATCGTATAATTTGGCGAACCCTCCAGGAGAACAAAGGGGACGAAATCAATCAACACATTAAAGCATCGGCGGCGAATCGGCAGAACCGAGGTCAATTAGTGAGTTCTTCCAGTGAGCCAGAGGAGACACAGCCAGAGTGAGATGGCAGAGTGAGTTTGGGAATTTGAATTTAGGTGGGAATTCGAAGCTGGGTGGGGAGGAGGTGCTTTTTATCCCTGGAAAGTGACGGGTAGGTAGTTTTTCTGTTTACTTTTTCTTTTCATTGGTATATTTACTTATTTTTTCTTCGTTGTTTTTTTTTGGAGGGGGGGGGGAATTGTAGTTGTTGAAGTTAACCGAAGGTTTAAGACATGGCAGGAGATCTCAGACCCGTGTCATGCTCCTCGTGTGCGATGTAGGAGCTCAGGGACACGTCCACTGTCCCTGGCTCCTTCGCGTGCAAGGAGTGTGTCCAGTTGCAGCTCCCGTTGGACCGCTCGACGGCTCTGGAGCTGCGGATGGACTCACTATGGAACGTCCGCGATGCTGAGGATGTCGTGGATAGCACGTTTAGCGAGTTGGTTACACTGCAGGTGAAAGGTACTGAGGGAGATAGAAAATGGGTGACCAAAAGACAGAGCAAGAGTAGGAAGGCAGTGCAGGTGCCCCCTGCGGTCATCTCCCGGCAAAAAAGATATACCACTTTGGATACTGTTAAGGGAGATGGCTCACCAGGAGAAGGCAGCAGCAGCCAGGTTCATGGCACCGTGGCTGGCTCTGCTGCGCAGAAGGGCAAGAAGAAGAATGGCAGGGCTATTGTGATAGAGGACTCAATTGTAAGGAGAATAGACAGGCAGTTCTGCGGACGCAATCGAGACTCCAGGATGGTATGTTGCCTCCCTGGTGCAAGGGACAATGATGTCTAGGAGCGGCTGCGGGACATTCTTGGGGGGGGGGGGGGGGGGGGGAGGGGGGCGGGGAGGGTGAACAGCCAGCTGTCATGGTGCACATAGGCACCAACGATATAGGTAAACAACGGGACGAGGTCCTACTAGCTGAATTCAGGGAGTTAGGAGTTAAATAAAAAGTACGCCCTCAAAGGTAGTAATCTCAGGATTGCTACCAGTGCCACGAGCTAGTCAAAGTAGGAATGCCAGGATAGATAGGATGAATGCGTGGTTCGAGAGATGGCGCAAAAGGGAGGGATTCTAATTCCTGGGGCATTGGAACCGGTTCTGGGGGAGGTGGGACCAGTACAAACCGGACGTCTGCTCCTGGGCAGGACTGGAACCGATGTCCTAGGGGGGGGTATTTGCTAGAGCTGTTGGGGAGAGTTTACACTAATGTGGCAAGGGGATGGGAACCGATGCAGAAAGTGGGAAGGTCGTAAAACAGGGACAGAAACAAAAGGCAGTAAGGGGGGGAAGGGTAAGGCAGAGAAACCATAGTCCAAAATCAAAACGGGCGACAGTACAAGGTACAGTGACTGAGGGGAGCTCAGTGAATAGAACCAGGATTACGAAAAGGAAGAAAACTGGAAGTAAAAACATTAATGGTAAACGACACGGCAGGTTGTTACATGAAGATATGAGTTCAACGACAAGGAAAGTTAGGAGAAAAGTTAAGAGGAAATATAATTTAGGAGAGGTTACTGATCGAGGTGTTATGATTCAGAACAGAGGTTAAAAAAAATCAACATAAGTGTACTTTACCTGAATGCCCGTAGTATTCGGAATAAGGTAAATGAGTTGACGGCACAAATCATCGTGAATGACTATGTGGCCATTACTGAAACTTAGTGGCCATTACTGAAACATGGTTAAAGGATGGTCACGACTGGGAGTTAAATATCCGAGGGTATCAAACTATTCGGAAGGACAGAGTAAATGGTAAGGGAGGTGGTGTATCTTGTTAATTATGGATGACATCCGGGCAATAATAAGGGATGACATCGGCGCTATGGAGGATAAGGTTGAATCCATTTGGGTGGAAATCAGGAATAGTATGGCGAAAAAGTCACTGATAGGAGTAGTCTATAGGCCACCGAATAGTAACATTATGGTGGGGCAGGCAATAAACAAAGAAATAACTGATGCATGTAGAAATGGTACAGCAGTTATCATGGGGGATTTTAATCTACATGTCGATTGGTTTAACCAGGTCGGTCAAGGCAGCCTTGAGGAGGAGTTTATAGAATGTATCCGCGATAGTTTCCTAGAACAGTATGTAATGGAACCTACAAGGGAACAAGCGGTCCTAGATCGGGTACTGTGTAATGAGACAGGATTGATTCAGGATCTCATGGTTAGAGATCCTCACGGAAGGAGCGATCACAATATTGTGGAATTTAAAATACAGATGGAGGATGAGAAGGTAAAATCAAACACTAGTGGTTTGTGCTTAAACAAAGGAGATAACAATGGGATGAGAGAACAACTAGCTCAGATAGACTGGGAGCAAAGACTTGATGGTGAAACTGTTGAGGAACAGTGGAGAACCTTCCAAGCGATTTTTCACAGTGCTCAGCAGAGGTTTATACCAACAAAAAGGAAGGACAGTAGAAGGAGGGAAAATCGACCGTGGATATCTAAGGAAATAAGGGAGAGTAGCAAATTGAAGGAAAAAACATACAAAGTATGTTAGTGGGACTCTAGAGGACTCGAAATATTTTGGGGCAGCAGAAAGCTACTAAAAAAGCTATAAAGAAGAGTAAGATAGATTATGACAGTAAACTTGCCCAGAATATAAAAACAGATAGTAAAAGTTTCTACAAATATACAAAACAAAAAACAGTGACTAAGGCAAATATTGGTCCTTTAGAGGATGAGAAGGGAGATTTAATAATGGGGATGAGGAAATGGCTGAGGAACTGAACAGGTTTTTGGGTCGGTCTTCACAGTGGAAGACACAAATAACATGCCAGTGATTGATGGAAATGAGCCTATGACAGGTGAGGACCTTGAGATGATCGTTATCACTGAGGAGGTAGTGATGGGCAAGGTAATGGGGTTAAAGGTAGGCAAGTCTCCTGGCCCTGATGGAATGCATCCCAGAGTGCTAAAAGAGATGGCTAGGGAAATTGCAAATGCACTAGTGATAAGTTAACAAAATTCACTAGACTCTGGGGTGGACCCGGCGGAATGGAAATTAGCAAACGTGACACCACTGTTTAAAAAAGGAGGTAGGCGGAAAGCGGGTAATTATAGGCCAGTGAGCTTAACTTCGGTAGTAGGGAAGATGCTGGAATATATCATCAAGGAAGAAATAGCGAGGCATCTGGATGGAAATTGTCCCATTGGCAGATGCAGCATGGGTTCATAAAGGGCAGGTCGTGCCTAACTAATTTAGTGGAATTTTTTGAGGACATTACCAGTGCGGTAGGTACGGGGAGGCAATGAATGTGGTATATCTGGATTTCCAGAAAGCCTTTGACAAGGTGCCACACAAAAGGTTGCTTCATCAGATAAAGATGCATGGCATTAAGAGGAAAGTACTAGCATGGATAGAGGATTGGTTAATTAATAGACTGCAAAGAGTGGGTATTAATGGGTGTTTCTCTGGTTGCAATCAGTAGTTAGTGGTGTCCCTCAGGGATCAGTGTTGGGCCCACAATTGTTCACAATTTACACAGACGATTTGGAGTTGAGGACCAAGGGCAATGTGTCCAAGTTTGCAGACGACACTAAGATGAGTGGTAAAGCAAAAAGTGCAGAGGATACTGGGTCTGCAGAGGGATTTGGATAGGCTAAGAGAATGGGCTAGGGTATGGCAGATGGAATACAGCGTTGACAAATGTGAGGTTATCCATTTTGGTAGGAATAACAGCAAAAGGGATTATTATTTAAATGATAAAATATGAAAACATGCTGCTGTGCGGAGAGACCTGGGTGTGCGAGTGCATGAGTCGCAAAAAGTGGTTTACAGGTGCAACAGGTGATTAAGAAGGCAAATGGAATTGTGTCCTTCATTGCTAGAGGGATGGAGTTTAAGACTAGGGAGGTTATGCTGCAATTGTATAAGGTGTTATCATATCATAGATTATCATAGAATTTACAGTGCAGAAGGAGGCCATTCGTCCCGTCGAGTCGAGTTAGTGAGACTACACCTTGAGTATTGTTTTCAGTTTTGGTCTCCTTACTTGAGAAAGGACGTACTGGCACTGGAGGGTGTGCTGAGGAGATTCACTAGGTTAATCCCAGAACTGAAGGGGTTGGATTACGAGGAGAGGTTGAGCAGACTGGGACTGTATCCGTTGGAATTTAGAAGGATCAGGGGGGATCTTATAGAAACATATAAAATTATGAAGGGAACAAATAGAATAGATGCGGGCAGGTTGTTTCCACTGGCGGGTGAAAGCAGAACTAGGGGGCATAGCCTCAAAATAAGGTGAAGTAGATTTAGGACTGAGTTTAGGAGGAACCTCTTCACCCAATGGGTTGTGAATCTATGGAATTCCTTGCCGAATGAAGGAGTAGAGGCTCCTTCATTAAATGTTTTTTAGATAAAGATAGATTTTTTTTGAAGAATAAAGGGATTAAGGGTTATGGTGTTCGGGCCGGAAAGTGGAGCTGAGTCCACAAAAGATCAGCCATGGCCTCATTGAATGGTGGAGCAGGCTCGAGGGGCTAGCTGGCCTACTCCTGCTCCTAGTTCTTCTGTTCTTCTGTCAGAGAACCTCACATTTGCGGCCGTGCACAGTCGGGTGACTCCATGCGGTCTCTTGAAGAACGCATCAGTGGCGCAAATGGCTCAAATTTCAGATGGTATATATGGATCCTACGGCGGTATGTGTATGTATATATACATATATGTAGTACCATCTTTTCCACTAAGGAAATACCTGAGATTTGAGGCCCGGGTGAGAAATACTGTTTCGGAGTTGAAATAACAGCCGAGAATCTGCCCACAGCCTCTAGGGGTGGGCAACACCCACCAGAGATTTCCGTTGAATAAATGTTTCGGTTGGCAAAAAGTTACAGAGAACAGCAGCTTGATTTGAACAAAATCGGTACAGAAACTGAACAGAAGTGTTTTAAACACGATGCTTCTGAGCAACAATGGTCCACCGATGATATAACAAAAGTTTGGAAAAATGCTACCAGTATGAGAGAGAAAGATCCAATGAAATGATTCTTGATCATAACAAGTCATATCCGATGGAGAAAGGACATATAGAAAGTACAAAGTACGACAATGAGATGGAAAAACAGAAGGATCAACTACGGGCAGTCTGTGAAGAGTTAGATAGAGACAAGCCCAACCTCGAAAAATTAGAAAACTTCGAATCGAAAATGTGAGATTTAAATGTAAAGTACAGGGGCTAAATTTAGAGAAAAGTGAATTACGATTTGAAAAAAAAAATAACTTGGGGGAATGCATCTCTAAACTTGAAGTAGCAGAACTGCTGAATCAGAATTGGGAAGTAAAACATTGAACTCCTTACCCGTGAGGAACGACACATCAATGGGCCCTCAACATCCACACAGCCACATCCTGTAGGTCTGACTGCAGAAGCCCCGCCTTTGCAAGTAAGGCAATAGGGACCACCCCAACGTCAGACGGAGAGTCCCGATAGCAGATAAAGCAATTGCAAACGTAAGCTCTTCCATGGCAGTTTCATCCAGTTTAAAAGCAATAACAATTAAACCAAAAGTCTCAAAAGGAAACCCTTAAATGGATCCTGGAATCTGAGTGGGAAACTTAATGGGAGTATTTAGAATCTAAAGGATCGTCAGAATCCGTCCTTGATTCTCTCACAGACATGACAAAGGAATTACTGAAAAATAAAAAATCGTAGTCTCAAAAGGCAAAAGGCATAAACTTAGCCTCTTTAAATTCGATCCGAGACAAGCCCGAGCTGTTAACAGCAGTCTCTGCAGACGGGGTAGAAAATTACTCGAGCCAGTTAAGACCAACGGTTGGTTCATTAGCCAGCAGACGCGTACAGGAATGATAAACAGTCTAAAGAATTACCTAACCCCAGGGAGGGAAGAATAAGAACATGGAAAGGGCTCGAGCGCTGTAGACAAATCTACAATCTCACCGGTTGGACGGAGTTCAACATATGTTGATATTGATTTCTAAAAGAGAAAGCGTACTGTTGCCGAGAGATGTTAAATAAATACTAGGGGATGACGAACAAAAGCTGAAAGGACGGTGGACTATCATTGAGAAATGGATGTTGAAATGCCACCCACCAAAGACTGATTGGACAAAAATTATTGCTTGTATTCAGAAGAAGACATATGAGGCATCAGAATATGAGCAAAGTTGTAGGAAAGTATGGGCGGAGCACCAAGGAATGGAATTGCTGAAGGGGCAGGAGATAAATAATACTGATATTTAGTGTCACAAATAGGCTTACAGTAACACTGCAATGGAGATACTGTGATAAGCCCCTAGTCACCATACTCCGGAGCCTGTTCGGGTACACTCAGGCAGAATTCAGCAAGTCCAATTCACCTGACAAGCACGACTTTCGGGAATTGTGGAAGGAAACCGGAGCACCCGCAGGAAACCCCTGCAGCCAAAGGAAGAACGCAAAGACTCTGCGCAGACAGTGACCCAAGCAGGGAATCGAATGTGGAATCTGGCGCTGTGAAGCAACAGTGCTAACCACTTCTTGGGAGGTTGAAGACTGCTTTTATTGTTGGTTTGAGAACGAATTTGCCCATTGCACTAGAATTGTGTTTCCCGAATGGTACCGACTATCAACAACTACTCGCTATTAGTAGGTCAAAGTGTTCACATTGACTGCGATATGGATGCTAAGATTCGTGCTTTCGACACAGAATTCCAGTCAACAAATACTGCTTTCCCTAATTCAAATGTATCACGGGAGTATAAATCCATGGAGGGGAAATGCCAGTATTGTGGAAAGGAAGGTGATTGTGTCAGGTGATGCCAAGGTAGTCAACAGGAGGGTCAAGTATGTGACGTTACATGCGGAGAGACACTCTACAGGGTTGTCTACCCACCCCCTGCCTGTGGGGCTAAACAACATCCCCCCTTGTTGGGTTAACTGTATTCACCTTGTGGGGTCGGCACTGTTCCACCGGACCTATTCTCACTCTCAGGCCGTTAAAATTGCCTGCCGACTAATTCTACTTTTTGGCCATCTCCATATGCTGTCTGCTGCAACCAGTTTTCCAGCCTCCCACTCTCCCCTTTGTCTCCCCTCCTGTCTCCTCTTACCCGTATGTTTCACCCATACAGCACGCCCCTCGCCCTCCCCTCCGGATTTACGCCCTACCCACTACATCTCTGCCACCTTCTTTTGCCCTTTGTTTTCCCTGAATTTCTTTCTTTCCCCTCCTGTCTGCCAGGCACGCCGCAGCCTCCTCCTTCACTGTACTCCCCATACAACAGCTTACTCGCTAGTGTAGTGACTCCCCTCATGGCCAGTCTCCCCTATTTAAGGCCATAAGCCGCTCCACCCGCCCCCCCCCCCCCCCCCAGCCATCCCAACATTTCTGCTCTCAGTTGTCCCTGCCCTCCCAAATCCCAACTCTCGCAACTCGGCTTGTAGCCCATGAGTGCTTTCAGTGCCTGCCTGGACTATTATCATGGACCAATCTGTTGGCCTCCTCCGGGGCGTGGAAATACTGCTCTTTCCCTTTGTCAGTGATCCATATATTTCCAGGTGAAGTATGACATCTGTGTTAGCTTTTTTAAAGAGCGGAGATGTTGCTGTTAAATTCGGCCCGGCGCTTGGCCAGATCTTCCCCAAAGTCTTGGTACAAGCGGATGGAATGTCCCTCCCACTTTTCCTCTCTTTCACTTGTTGCTCTTTTTAACCTTAGTCTATTTGCTCTGTTTACGTCACCTTTGCTCATGAGTCGCCAGGTATCTTTATGATAGCGCCACGTGGTTCAAGTTCAGGTTATGATTAATAATACAGCACACCGCTTAGTAAGGATTAAAACAATGGTCATTTATTATATACAACAAGCAATATTAATACCCTAATACTACTTTCTATATAATAAACCTATCACTGCTGGCCAATACTTAACTTAGGAAGAGCCCACCAGGTCAGGAAACAAATGGCTTGTCCAATGAAATCTGGCCCGCGGGATTCAAAAGGCTGCTACAGGTCGGTGGCTAGGTGTCTCTACCGGATAGTGATCGCTGGATTCAAACTTACTATTACTGGTGGCTGGTCTTGCGAAGGTCTCGAGCAGGCGAAGATGAGCGAGGGAGAGATCTGAACTTGGACCTTCACTTTTATAGGGCCCAGGGGCTTCCCGCCTCCCGGGGCGGCCCTTGACCCTGAGACCCAAGTGATTGGATTCTGTCCCCAATCTCTGGGGTCGATGTGTCCAATGGTGAGGCGATTCCTCGATCGGGGGGTGGTCGCTCACCTGTCTTTGTTTCGGCCACTGCAGGCGCTGACAGGTCTGGCCCGGTATTCAATTGCTAATATGTTGCAATTGTTCACGGGGATAGCCGATTTAACTGTGGATGTCTGAATAGATTGGCTGTAAACAGTCCTGAATGCAACTGTGAAAACCTGGGTTGATGGGCTGCTGATAGCCCTGAGTATCGATCTGGGCTACCTTCGCAGAGCCGAATATGCAAAATTGTCTGCAGCTGCCTGCTTGTGTCTTCTTGGCTGCTTTTCCCAGCAGTCTTTCGGGTTAGCCGTTTTAAACTGGGTTTTGGCCACATTAATCGGAACGCGGCCATTTTACATGGCTACACACTCAACTCAGGATCTGCGCTTTGTCCTGCACCTTGTGGAATTTGCCAATTATCGCCCGTGGAGGTTCCCCGGCTCTGGGCTACTGTCGAGGAGACGTGTCCACCGGGAGCTTGGCTAATACCTGATCACTGACCAACTTCCCGAGCATCAGCGATATGTATTCCGTGGGGTCCCTCCCCTCATACCTTCCGGCAGCTCCATGATTCTTGGGTTTTCACGTCGAGACCTGTCTTTCTGGTCGTCGGGCTTTTCTCTTAACCCACTCTGCATCTTGATCAGTCTCGCCACCTCAGATTCGAGTGTCAGAATTCGATTCCCTTAGTCCGTGGCGGCCTTCGTGAGGTCTCTCGCCATCGAATCCTGGGCCACAAGCCAGCGCTCCCTTTTGGCCAAAACCTCGCCCAAAGTGGCCTCCCTGAGCTCCACTCCTATCTCGACGGATGACCAGAAGATTTTCTTCAGCATATTCCTGCGGCTTTGGAGCTTGGAGGTGAGGAAAACCAAACGTCTGCCCATCAGCACATGGATCTGTGCTGCAAACTCTGTGGAGTCGGTCCTTCCTGGCCCCGTGCCACCTCGTGTGGCTGTAAACTGATGCTGAGATTTCCCTGTCCTCCTTCTTTCTCGCTCTTCCACCTTGCTATTTCCCATTCGTTTTAATCTATTTTTAGGGGGGTTTCTCGATCAGGTTTGGAGGAGTGAGACTGTGGTTGGTGGGGGGGGGGGGCGAGAGCGGGCGGGAAGGGTGGCTCGTGGATATGTTGGTACTCGTTTGATGGGGTTAACAGGTAATATTCGAGGTATTCATACGAGACCCACCTTATGTGTCACCTCATAGCTCAAGGCCACACCGGAATTCCAGAACATTCTTCAACTGCTGTCTGAACTGAGTCTGTGTCACGGCATAAATCGCAGTGTTTGTGCAGCAACTCAGGAGCTGCAGCATGAACGCAAATTCCAGGACATAAGCATCTAAATATACGTACCGATACCCCAGAACATACATCCGCCACCATATCGAATAAAACATTAACATTGACCATAACAGGATGAAATTGGCCGATATAACAAACAGTAAAATTATGGATTTCCTTCGGCTCTCCATCTCTGGGTCTCTGGGACTGTGCCCACTGCTGTGAGCCCGGAGTCTCCTGCGGGCCCTGCTGCTCAGGACAATGTGTCTCACGGTGAAAAAATTGAGCAGCAGAATCAGGGCAAATGGAACACACGGGGTTAGAATGTTGTGGAGGAACTCGATTGCTGTCCATTCCGGAGAGACCGTCACATTTTCTATCATATCACAAAACCAGGGGAAGTTCAACAGCAAATACAGACCTGTGAACATAAAGTACCAGAAAATATTCTTCAAACAGCTCAGCACAGTCGTTGTACCCACGACCACAGCCGCCGTTTTCTCGCTGCAATATTTACTTTTCAGCTTCGGGCAACAAATGGCAGGGCGGCGTGGATATTACACACAGGGATGGACCGCAGGAAATAAAACTGCTTATCAAAGACAATGGGAATGTGTCTCAATATCAGGTCGAGAATGACGACCAGTAGATCCCCCACTGCCTTGCCACCAGGTAACAAGTGACACATTTGGACAGTCCACAGTTTTTTCTCTTCAGGATCATAATTGCGATGATGTTCACTGAAAGGAAGGAAAAAAAAATGAAAATAAAAATACATCAGGCTGGGGCAGGCATTACCAGTTTGATTGACGTGGTGCTGACGAAGACAAACAAATGAACACAAGTACACAATCACAGGCACAGAGACACAGGCACACACACACAGACACACAGAAACAAATACACGGACACACGCGCACAAATTGACACAAATATACAACGACAGACATAGAGACACAGATAGACAGACACACAGAGTCAAAGTGACCAGAGACTGAAATACACCTACTTACAGACACACAGAGATACAAATGCACAGACTCACATCCACAGAGACACAGATACACAGACTTACAGATATCGAGACTCAAATACACACACTTAGAATATAGAACATAGGCACGTACAGGACAGAACAGGCCCTTCGGCCCTCGATGTTGTCCCGAGCATTGTACGAAACCAAGATCAAGCTATCCCACTCCCTGTCATTCTGGTGTGCTCCATGTGCCTATCCAATAAAAGCTTGAAAGTACCTAAATTTTCCGACGCCACTATCACAGCAGGCAGTCCGTTCCACACCCTAACCACTCTCTGAGTAAAGAACATACCTCGGACATCCCGCCTATATCTCCCACCTTGAATCTTATAGTTATGCCCTCTTGTAACATCTACATCCACCCGACGAAATTGTCTCTGAACGTCCACTCTATCTATCCCCCTCACTATCTTATAAACCTCTATTAAGCCGCCTCTCATCCTCCTCCGCTCCAAAGAGAAAAGCCCTAGCTCCCTCACCCTTTCCTCATAAGACCAAACCTGCAAACCAGGCAGCATCCTGGTAAATCTCCTTTGCACCCTTTCCAATGCTCCCACATTCTTCCTATAATGAGGTGACCGGAAACTGCACACAATACTCCAAATGTGGTCTCACCAGGGTAGTGTATAGTTGCAGCATAACCCCGCGGCTCGTAAACTCAAGCCCCCTGTTAATAAACGCTAACACAGTATAAGCCTTCTTCACGGCTCTATCCACTTGAGTGGCAACCTTCAGAGATCTGTGGACCTGAACCCCAAGATCTCTCTGTTCCTCCACATTCCTCAGAACCCTGCCGTTGACCCTGTAATCTGCATTCAATTTTTTTCGACCAAAATGAATCACCTCGCACTTATCAGGGTAAAACTCCATCTGCCATTTTTCAGCCCAGCTCTGCATCCTATCAATGTCTCTTTGCAGCCTACAACAGCCCTCCACCTCAGCATGGTGTCACCAGCAAATTTACTGACCCACCCTTCAGCCCCCTCCTCCAAATCATTGATAAAAATCGCAAATAGCAAAGGACCCAGCACTGATCCTTGTGGTACTCCGCTGATATCTGGTCTCCAGTCTGAAAGTTTTCCATCCACCACCACCCTCTGTCTTCTATGTGATAGCAAGTTACTTATCCAATTGGCCAAATTTTCCTCTATCCCACACCTCCTTACTTTCTTCATTGCCGACCATGTGGAACCTTATCAAACGCCTTACTAAAATCCATGTATACGACATCAACTGCTCTACCTTCACATACACACTTGGTTACCTCCTCAAACAATTCAATCAAATTTGTGAGGCATGACCTACCCTTCACAAATCCGTGTTGACTATCCCGGATTAAGCTGCATATTTCCAAATGGTCATAAATCCTATCCTTCAGGACCTTTTCCATTATCTTCCCGACCACCGAAGTAAGACTAACTGGCCTATAATTACCAGGGTCATTCCTATTCCCTTTCTTGAAGAGAGGAACAACATTCGCCACTCTCCAGTCGTCTGGCACTATCCCCGTGGACAGCGAGGACACAAAGATCAAAGCCAAAATGCTCTGGAATCTCATCCCTTGCCTCCCAAAGAACGCTTGGGTATATCCCATCAGGCCCAGGGGACTTGTCGACCCTCAGGTTTTTCAAAATTGCTAATACATCCTTCCTCAGAACATCTACTTCTTCCAACCTACCCGCCTGAATCATACTCCCATCCTCAAAAACATGGACCCTCTCCTTTGTGACCAATGAAGAAAAGTATTCATTTAATGCCTCTCCTATTTCTTCTGACTCCAGGCACAAGTTCCCACTACTGTCCTTGACCGGCCCTACCCTCAACCTGGTCATTCTTTTATTTCGCACAAAATAGTAAAAAGCCTTGGGGGTTTCCTTGATCCAACCCGTCAAGGACTTCTCATGCCCCCTCCAAGCTCTCCGAATCCCTTTTTTCTGCTCATTCCTTGCTACGTTGGAACCGTCAAGCTACCCTACTAAACCTTGTTTTCTCATCCTCTCACACTCTTCCTTTTTCCTCCTGACAAGACATGCAAACACTTTTGTGAACCATGGTTCCCTCACACGGCCGTTTCCTCCCTGCCAGACAAGGACATGCCTATCAAGGACACGCAGCATTTGTTCCTTGAACAAGCTCCACTTTACATTTGTACCTTTCCCTGACAGTTTCTGTTCCCATCCTTTGCTACCTAATTCTTGCCGAATCGCATCATTATTACGCCTGCCCCAATTACAAATCTTGCCCTGCCGTATGGCCCTTTCCCTCTCCATTGCAATAGTGAAAGACACCGAATTGTTGTCACTATCTCCAAAGTACTCTCCCACAAACAAATCTAAGACGTGACCAGGTTCATTACCCAGTACAAAATCCAATGTGCCCCCCCCCCCCTTCTTGTCGGCCTATCCACATATTGTGTCAGGAAAGCCTCCTGCACACACTGTACAAAAACTGCCCCATCCGAACTGTTCGACCTATAGAGGTTCCAATCAATATTTGGAAAGTTAAAGTCACCCATGACAACTACCCTGAGACATCCACACCTATCCATAATCTGTTTTTCAATTTCTTCCTCCACATCTCTATTATTATTTGGGGGCCTATATAAATGTCCTAAAAATGTGACCGCTCCTTTCCTATTTCTAACGTCGGCCCATATTACCTCAGTAGCCAGATCCCCTTCAAACTGTCTTTCTGCAGCCGGTCAACTATCCTTGATTAACAATGCCACTCCTCCACCTCTTTTACCACCTTCCCTAATCTTACTGAAACATTAGCAATTCTGGAAAGCGTGAAAATAGATAAGTCACCTAGGCCGGATGGGATTTATCCTAGGATTCTCTGGGAATCTAGGGAGGAGATTGCTGAGCCTTTGGCCTTGATCGTTACGTAATCTTTGTCTACAGGAATAGTGCCTGAAGACTGGAGCATAGCAAATGTTGTCTCCTTCTTCAAGAAGGGGAGTAGAGATAACCCCGGTAACTCTAGACCAGTGAGCCTTACTTCTGTTGTGGGCAAAATCTTGGAAAGCTTTATAAGAGCTAGGATGTATAATCATCTGGAAAGGAATAATTTGATTAGAGATAGTCAACACGGTTTTGTGAAGGGTAGGTCGTGCCTCACAAACCTTATAGAGTTCTTTGAGAAGGTGACCAAACAGGTGGATGAGGATAAAGCAGTTGATGTGGTGTATTTGGACTTCAGTAAAGCGTTTGATAAGGTTCCCCATGGTAGGCTACTGCAGAAAATACGGAGGGATGGGATTCCGGGTGATTTAGCAGTTTGGATCAGAAATTGGCTAGCTGGAAGAAGACAAAGGGTGGTGGTTGATGGGAAATGTTCAGAGTGGAGTCCAGTTACCAGTGGTGTACCACAAGGAACTGTTTTGGGGCCACTGCTGTTTGTAATTTTTATAAATGAACTGGAGGAGGGGGTAGAAGGATGAATGAGTAAATTTGCAGATGACACTAAAGTCGGTGGAGTTGTGGACAGTGCGGAAGGATGTTACAAGTTACAGAGGGACATAGATAAGCTGCAGCGCTGGGCTGAGAGGTGGCAAATGGAGTTTAATGCAGAAAAGTGTGAGGTGATTCATTTTGGAAGGAATAACAGGAAGACTGAGGACTGGGCTAATGTTAAGTTTCTTGGCAGTGTGGATGAGCAGAGAGATCGCGGTGTCCATGTACATAGATCCCTGAAAGTTGCCACCCAGGTTGAGGGGGTTGTTAAGAAGGCGTACGGTGTGTTAGCTTTTATTGGTAGAGGGATTGAGTTTAGGAGCCATGACGTCATGTTGCAGCTACACACCACTCTGGTGCGACCGCAGTTGGAGTATTGCGTGAAATTCTGGTCGCCGCATTTTAGGAAGGATGTGGAAACATTGGAAAGGGTGCAAAGGAGATTTACAAGAATGTTGCCTGATTATGGAGGGAAGATCTTATGAGGAAAGGCTGAGGGACTTGATGCTGTTTCCGTTAGAGAGAAGAAGGTTAATAGGGGACTTAATTGAGGCATACAAGATGATCAGAGGATTGGATAGGGTAGACAGTGAGAGCCTTTTTCCTCGGATGGTGATGTCTAGCACGAGGGGACATAACTTTAAATTGAGGGGAGATAGATATAAGACAGATGTCAGAGGTAGGTTCTTGATTCAGAGAGAAGTGAGGGCGTGGAATGCCCTGCCTGCAATAGTAGTGGACTCGCCAACACTAAGGACATTCAAATGGTCATTGGATAGACATATGGACAATAAGGGAATAGTGTAGATGGGCTTTAGAGTGGTTTCACATGTTGGCGCAACATAGAATATAGAACAATACAGCGCAGTACAGGGCCTTCGGCCCACGATGTTGCACCGAAACAAAAGCCATCTAACCTAGACTATGCCATTATCATCCATATGTTTATCCAATAAACTTTTAAATGCACTCAATGTTGGCGAGTTCACTACTGTAGCAGGTAGGGCATTCCACGGCCTCACTACTCTTTGCGTAAAGAACCTACCTCTGACCTCTGTCCTATATCTATTACCCCTCAGTTTAAAGTTATGTCCCCTCGTGCAAGCCATTTCCATCCGCGGGAGAAGGCTCTCACTGTCCACCCTATCCAACCCCCTGATCATTTTGTATGCCTCTATTCAGCCTCCTCTTAACCTTCTTCTCTCCAACGAAAACAACCTCAAGTCCATCAGCCTTTCCTCATAAGATTTTCCCTCCATACCAGGCAACATCCTGGTAAATCTCCTCTGCACCCGCTCCAAAGCCTCAACGTCCTTCCTATAATGCGGTGACCAGAACTGTACGCAATACTCCAAATGCGGCCGTACCAGAGTTCTGTACAGCTGCAACATGACCTCCCGCTTCCAGAACTCAATCCCTCTACCAATAAAGGCCAACACTCCATAGGCCTTCTTCACAACCCTATCAACCTGGGTGGCAACTTTCAGGGATCTATGTACATGGACACATAGATCCCTCTGCTCATCCACACTTTCAAGAACTTTACCATTAGCCAAATATTCCGCATTCCTGTTATTCCTTCCAAAGTGAATCACCTCACACTTCTCTACATTAAACTCCATTTGCCACCTCTCAGCCCAGTTCTGCAGCTTATCTATATCCCTCTGTAACCTGCTACATCCTTCCACACTATCGACAACAACACCGACTTTAGTATCGTCTGCAAATTTACTCACCCACCCTTCTGCGCCTTCCTCTAGGTCATTGATAAAAATGACAAACAGCAACGGCCCCAGAACAGATCCTTGTGGTACTCCACTTGTGACTGTACTCCATTCGGAACATTTCCCATCAAACACCACCCTCTGTCTTCTTTCAGCTAGCCAATTTCTGATCCACATCTCTAAATCACCCTCAATCCCCAGCCTCCGTATTTTCTGCAATAGCCTACCGTCGGGAACCTTATCAAACGCTTTGCTGAAATCCATATACACCACATCAACTGCTCTACCCTCATCTACCTGTTCAGTCACCTTCTCAAAGAACTCAATAAGGTTTGTGAGGCATGACCTACCCTTCACAAAGCCATGCTGACTATCCCTGATCATATTATTCCTATCTAGATGATTATAAATCTTGTCTCTTATAATCCCCTCCAAGACTTTACCCACTACAGACGTGAGACTCACCGGTCTATAGTTGCCGGGGATGTCTCTGCTCCCCTTTTTGAACAAAGGGACCACATTTGCTGTCCTCCAGTCCTCTGGCACTATTCCTGTTGCCAATGATGACATAAAAATCAAAGCCAAAGGTCCAGCAATCTCTTCCCTGGCCTCCCAGAGAATCCTAGGATAAATCCCACCAGGTCCCGGGGACTTATCTATTTTAAGCCTGTCCAGAATTGCCAACACCTCTTCCCTACGTACCTCAATGCCATCTATTATATTAGCCTGGGGCTCAGCATTCTCCTCCACGACATTATCTTTTTCCTGAGTGAATACTGACGAAAAATAATCATTTAGTATCTCGCCTATCTCTTCAGACTCCACACACAATTTCCCATCCCTGTCCTTGAATGGTCCTACTCTTTCCCTAGTCATTCGCTTATTCCTGACATACCTATAGAAAGCTTTTGAGTTTTCCTTGATCCTTCCTGCCAAATACTTCTCATGTCCCCTCCTTGCTCGTCTTAGCTCTCTCTTTAGATCCTTCCTCGCTACCTTGTAACTATCCATCGCCCCAACTGAATCTTCATACCTCATCTTCACATAGGCCTCCTTCTTCCTCTTAACAAGAGATTCCACTTCCTTGGTAAACCACGGTTCCTTCGCTCGACGCCTTCCTCCCTGCCTGACCGGTACATACTTATCAAGAATACGCAGTAGCTGATCCTTGAACAAGCCCCACTTATCCAGTGTGCCCAACACTTGAAGCCTACTTCTCCACCTTATCACCGCCCCCCCCCCCCAAGTCACGTCTAATGGCATCATAATTTCCCTTCCCCCAGCTATAACTCTTGCCCTGCGGTGTATAGTTATCCCTTTCCATCATTAACGTAAACGTCACCGAATTGTGGTCACTGTCCCCAAAGTGCTCTCCTACCTCCAAATCCAACACCTGGCCTGGTTCATTACCCAAAACCAAATCCAACGTGGCCTCGCCTCTTGTTGGCCTGTCAACATATTGTTTCAGGAAACCCTCCTGCACACACTGTACTGAAAATGACCCATCTATTGTACTCGAACTATATCTTTTCCAGTCAATATCTGGAAAGTTAAAGTCTCCCATAATAACTACCCTGTTACTTTCGCTATTATCCAGAATCATCTTCGCCATCCTTTCCTCTACATCCCTAGAACTATTAGGAGGCCTATAAAAAAACTCCCAACAGGGTGACCTCTCGTTTCCTGTTTCTAACTTCAGCCCATACTACCTCGGAAGAAGAGTCCCCATCTAGCATCCTCTCCGCCACCGTAATACTGCTCTTGACTAGCAGCGCCACACCTCCTCCTCTTTTGCCTCCTTCTCTGAGCTTACTAAAACACCTAAACTCCGGAACCTGCAACATCCATTCCTGTCCCTGCTCTATCCATGTCTCCGAAATGGCCACAACATCGAAGTCCCAGGTACCAACCCATGCTGCCAGTTCCCCTACTTTGTTTCGTATACTCCTGGCATTGAAGTAGACACACTTCAAACCACCTACCTGAACACTGGCCCCCTCCTGCGATGTCAAATCTGTGCTCCTGACCTCCATACTCTCATTCTCCCTTACCCTAAAACTACAATCCAGGTTCCCATGCCCCTGCTGCAATAATTTAACCCCCCTCCCCCCCCCCCAAAGAGCACTAACAAATCCCCCCCCCCCCCCCCAGGATATTTGTGCCCCTCAGGTTCAGATGTAGACCATCCTGTCTGTAGAGGTCCCACCTTCCCCAGAAAGAGCCCCGGTTATCCAGAAATCTGAATCCCTCCCGCCTGCACCATCCCTGTAGCCACGTGTTTGAATGCTCGCTCTCCCTATTCCTCATCTCACTATCACGTGGCACGGGCAACAACCCAGAGATAACAACTCTGTTTGTTCTCGTTCTGAGCTTCCATCCTAGCTCCCTGAAAGCCTGCCTGACATCCTTGTCCCCTTTCCTACCTATGTCGTGAGTGTCAATGTGGACCACGACTTGGGGCTGCTCCCCCTCCCCCTTAAGGACCCGGAAAACACGATCCGAGACATCACGTATCCTTGCACCTGGGAGGCAACATACCAAACTTGAGTCTCTCACGCTCCAACAAAATCTCCTATCTGTGCCCCTGACTATATAACATCGAGGGCCGAAGGGCCTGTACTGCGCTGTAATTTTCTATGTTCTATGTTCTATCTATACCCCGGAACGTCCAACAACCATTCAGTCCCTGTTCTAATCATTTCACCGTAATGGCCACAACATCGTAGTCCCAAGTACCAATCCACGCTCCAAGTTCAGCTACCTTATTCCGGATGCTCCTTGCATTGAAGTAGACACACTTCAACCCTCCTTTCTGTGTGCCGGTACACGACTGCGACCTTGATACCATCCTCAGTACCTCACTACTCTCGACACTGGCTTCTGGAACACAGCTCGTTTTCCCAGACCCCTGGCAAATTAGTTTAATCCCCCCCCCCCCGAAGAGCCGTAGCTTACAGATACACGTACACACATGCGCAGGTTTGCTGAGACAGAGACCCAAATGCACACAATCACAGACAAAGAGCCAAAATGCACATAATCACAGACACACAGGCAAAAATACACTCAAAGGCACAGAGAGACACAAATACGCACACTCACAGACACACAGCGACACACATACACGAACGCACATGCTGAAATGCACACTTTCACAGACACAAATGCACACACTCAGAGACACAACTACACATACTCACACTCACAGACACAGAGACACCATTACGAATGCTCACGAACACAAGAACACAAATACGCGCACTCACAAACGCAGGGAGAGGCTCATACACACTCACAGACACAGAGCGACAAATACACACACTCGCAGTCAGAGAGCTGAAATAAACACACTCGCAGACAGAGAGACACAAATAAACTCACTCACAGAGACACAGATACCCTCACAGAAAAACATGCCCACACACGAACTGCCACAGACACCCTTACACATACTCACACACACAAACATTCACACGCACAAAAACGCTCAGAAAAACACATCGTAACACACATACTCACACCACCGCACATCCATACTCTCCCTCTCTATCTTTACCTCTCTCTCACACACACACACAGGCACACACACCCTCACAAACCGACTGACTCAATTACAAATACACATACCCATAAACATATAAATCCCACCACACATACACCCACACACAAACCATCAAATGCATTCACACACACGCATAAACCCATATACATACACACAGATGCCCTCACACACACGCACAGATACACCAATCCGCACCCACAGACGAACGCCCACTTCATAAACCCAGAGTAAACATCTTAACAACTATCAACGCAAATAAAACCACCTAATAAAACAGTACTCTCTAAATATCTCTTAATCCTACCTTGCACCATCCATAAGACAAAAAATAACCCTTATTCAGAAAGACATCAGGTTTACCTTCACCACTTTGAAATCGCCAAATGAACATTCATCAGGTGCAGAGATTAATGCACATCTTGCTGTGACTGCAGCTTCTCCAAATCTAAAACCAAACTAAACACACGCTGTAGCTGTGAGCCCAAAGCGAAAATAAAAGCAGACAGCCCAGTAACATCCATACTCTGACATCACTGATCAACACCCATTTCTTAAAGGTACATCCACTACAGCTATTCAATAAACACCCATTTCTTAAAGGTACCCCCACATGACATATGTGTGTGAATGTATGTGCATGTGTGTGTTTCTGCATGTATATTTGCGTGTGAGTTTTTTGTTGGTGCTGGTGTGTGTGGGCGCACGTTTCTATGTGCGTGACTGTTTGTGTGTGTGGCTGCGTGCGTGCGTGATTGTTTGTGTTTGTGGGTGAGAGTTTGTCTGTGGGACAATGTACGAAAGTGTGATCGTCTGTGATCGAACCTCCATTTGGAGGTTCGTCCGCATGAATGTCTGGGAGTATTTGTGTGTGTATCTGAGTGCGGGCGGGGCGTGTATGTGTGTGTGGCTGTGTATATGCGCGAGTGTTTGAATGTGCGCGTCTGCCTGTGTGGTTACATGAATAACGTTTACTCATGTGTACCAGAAGGAGTAGGTAAAGAAGTCACAATTTTAAGAGATACGGGAGCTAGCCAATCTTTAATGGAAAGAGATGAGGAGTTATGTCGTTTGGGAAGAATGTTGCCAGAAAAGGTGGTAATATGTGGAATTCAGTGTGAGAAGTGTAGAATTCCATTATATAAGGTAAGGTTGGAAAGTCCAGTGAAGAGTGGTGAAGTGTAGTAGGAGTAATAGAGAAACTATCCTGTCCAGGAATACAGTTTTTCTTGGGTAACGATATAGCTGGATCGCAGGTGGGAGTGATGTCTACTGTGGTTGATAAGCCAGTGAAATTCAGACAACTGAAGAGTTGAAGGACGAATATCGTGGATGTGTCCGGATTGTGTAGTAACAAAGTCACAAATTAAGACAAGAGGAGAAATCAAACAGTGAAGATAAAGGTGAAGTGCAATTATCAGAACGGACTTTTGATCAGATGGTTGAAAAAGAACAAGAACAGGTGGAGGATAATTTTAATTCAGGAAAATTGGCGGAGGTACAACAGAAATATATAGAAATAAAACGGAAATTTGAGAAAGCATACACGGAAGAGGAATCTGTGGGTACACCGGGGTGTTATTACCGTAAAAATAATGTCTTGATGAGAAAATGGAGACCTTTTCATATGCAGGCGGATGAAAAGTGGGAAGAAGTTCCATCAAGTGGTATTGCCAGTAGGGTTTCGAAATGAGGTGTTGCGAGTTGCGCCTGAGGTACCAGTGGGAAGTCATTTGGGAGTAAGGAAAACTCAAGCTAAAATACAAAACATTTTCATTGGACTGGACTTCATAAAGATGTGAAATGTTGTCGATCAAGTGACAGGGAAACCTCAAGCAGTCATACAATCAGCGCCCTTAATACCCATTCCAGAATCTGAGGAACCCTTTACAAGGGTCTGAATTGATTACGAAGGGCCGCTTCCTAAAACGCAAAGTGGGAATCAATATCTTTTGACAATAATGAATGTGTCTACTAGGTATCCAGAGGCCATTCCAGTACGCAATATTACAGCTAAAATGATTGTGGAGGAGTTAGTTAAATGCTTTTCAAGATATGGACTACCCACAGAAATACAATTGGATTAAGGATCAAGGTTATTCAAAGAAGTTATGGATGGCTCCTGAATAAAATAATTTAAATCAACTGCGTACCATCCAGAACCGCAGGGAGAGTTAGAAAGGTGCCATCAGACATTAAAGACAATGTTGAGGGCTTATTGTCAAGATTATCCAGAGGATTGAGATAAAGACATTTCCTTCGTACTGTTTGCAATTCGGGATGCACCTAATGAGTCAAGAACATTCAGTCCATTTGTACTAATTTTTGATCATGAAGTACGAGGACCACTTAAATTGATTAAGGAAAAAATGGTGTGTGAGAAATCGGAACTTACATTATTTGATTATTTGTCAAATTTGAGGGAACGATTCAATAGAAAATGAATATGAAATGAAAATCGCATATTGTCACAAGAAGGCTTCAAATTAAGTTACTGTGAAAAGCCCCTAGTCACCACATTCCGGCGCCTGTTCGGGAGGCTCGTATGGGAATTGAATCGTGCTGCTGGCCTGCCCTGGTCTGCTTTCAAAGCCTGCGATTTAGCCCTGTGCTAAACTAGCCCGTCCTTCGTGCAGACATTATCCCCATCTTTCACGGCCCCGTCTTCCTCCCATTCCTTTGTTTTATAACCTGCTGTGTCAAGCTGTACTTTCGCTATGCGGTCTGGATCCTGCTCATACGCAGCAACAGGTGTTATTTCCCCTCTCTGTACACTCTGAATCTGCGCGGTGAGAGATTTGGCCGCCCTATAAGCGGAAGCATTGCCCAGCGGCAGCGGGGTCTGGATCTTTCTGTGTGCGCTTATCTTGATTACCACGGCAAATAGAGCAGGGGAATTAGCTTGGCAGCATTTAAAAGTTGCACAAAATGTGATGAGAAGTGGGTAGCGGACAAGTTCGGAGATTTGCCAGTGGAGATAAGGTTTTAGTACTGTTAGCAGTGGCAGGTGGACCTTTAAAAGCAAGGTTTTGTGGACCTTATCAGACTGAAAGGAATTTAAGTGAGGTGAATTATGTGGCAAGAAGGCCAGATAGAAGGAAAACTCACCGAGTGTGTCAGGTGAATATGCTTAAAAGGTACTTTGAAAGGGAAGGAGAGAAAATGGAGATTTTAATAAATCTAAATCAAAATGAGGAACCAAACCCAGATGACTTTGAATTTGTCATACCTCAAATTAAATTGAAAATCGAGGAGGTTCTTAAAAATTGAGATAAATTGTTGAGTTACCTTCCAAAGGAAAAACGAACTGACCTGAAAGAGTTATTGATATCACATGGACAAGTTTCTGGAGATAAGTTGGGAGGCACATGATGTAGATGTGGGAAATGTTGTTCCAATCAAACAACATTCAAAAAGACTTAACCCTTTAAAATTGGCACAAGTTAACAAGGCGATTGAAAGTATCTTAAAAAGGCAAAATTAAAGTGGGTTGCAGCTAATGGAGCTCTCCCATAGTGATGGCACCAAAACCAGACGGTACGCAATTGTTGTGAGTGGACTATAGATAGAGTAATGCAGTTACATCAACGGTTCGATATTATCCCACGTTTGGAGGATTGCATTGAGAGAGTGGGACAATCAACTTTTATTTCCAAACTGAATGTACTGAAAGGTTACTGGCAGGTACCTTTATCCGAAAGGGCGAAGGAGATTTCAGCTTTTGTGACTCCAGATGGTAGCTACCAATTCAAAGTTATGCCATTTGGCATGAAAAACGCCCCTGCCACATTTGAACGGTGAACTACCAAAGTCATTTCAGGATTACCCAATAGTGCAGTAAACATCGACGATCAGGTAATTTTCAGCCAGAGATAGAAAGAACATTTAAAACAACTGATGGAGTACTTCGATCGACTTCAGGAGGCGGGTTTGGGGGTAAACCTAGGAAAAAGTGAATTTGGTCAAGCCCAAGTCACTTTCCCTGGCCATTCAGACGGACACGGATGAGTGGTCACACGGGATGTGAAAACAAAAATTATTGCGGAGGTTCCAATACCCATGTCACGAAGGGAAATAACGCAATTTCTTGGCATGAGTGGATTTGATCGAACATTTGTGCAAAGTGTTTGTAGTGTGGTTTCTCCACTGATAGATTTGCTAAAGAAACGTCGAAAAGTTCAGTGGACAGCGGAGTTTCAACAGGCATTTGACTGCCTGAGAGCTGTGATAACCAATGCTCCTTTGTTGGAGAATTACAAAGGACTCTGTGATCAGATTGAACTAAAGTATCTCACTTTAAAGAGAAATGCCGAGGCGTAGAGAAATGGATGGATAGTGCCTTCATGTCGAAAGAGACTGTCAATCGAGAAGGATTCCAGTTGGTAGAAGAAGAACAAGAATGGAGAATGTTATTATAAATGTTTGCGTGTTTTGTTTTGTTATTTTCCATATTTCTTAAAGGAAAGTGAAAAGGTGAAAAATGAAACCATCTTGAAATTGCTGGTTTATTTTACTTTCTTGGGGAGAGGTCTCATGTGAGAGTACCTTTAAGAAATGGGTGTTTAGCGAATAGCTGTAGTGGATATACCTTTACGAAATGGGTGTTTGTCAGTGATGTCAGAGTGTGGGTGGGGCTGTGCTGTGTGTCTGTTTTTACTTTCGCTTTCGCCTCGCAGCTACAGGGTGTTTTTAGTTTCGTTTTAGATTTGGAGAAGCTGCAGTCACAGCAAGATGTGTATAAATCTCTGCAAGCTTTGGAATGTTCATTTGGTGATTTCAAAGTGGTAACTGTTCTCAGTAGTGAAGTTAAACCTGACGTATTTCTGTAAAAAGGGTTCTTTGTGTCTTATGGATGTTGCAAGGAATGATTCAGAATTACTTAGAGAGTACTGTCGTCTTTACATAGAACATAGAACTGTCCACCAGAGTACAGTCCCTTCGGCCCACGATATTGTGCCGAACTGATCTGAAACTAAGATCAAATCAACCTACTCCCAATCATTCTAGTGCACTCCATATGCCTATCCAATAACCGCTTGAAAGTTCCTAAAGTGTCCGACTCCACGTCACCCAACAACCTTCATGCGTCGGAGTAACGACATCCCTGTAGCATCTATTTGTAACCGACTCTGCCTCCCGAATGATCCTCAGTTCATCCAGCTCCAGCTCCAGTTCCCTAACTCGGCGTTTGGGGAGCTGGAGATGGGTGCAATTCCCGCAGGTGAACTTATCAGGGCCACTGACGGTGTCCCTCACCTCGAACATCCTGCAGGAGGAACACTACACTGCCCTCTCTGCCATCCCTTCCATTTATCCACTTGACAATTGCAGCGAGGAAAAAAATGCTGACCTGATTTTCACACTCCCCGCAGTTTCGAGGTTGTGGAAGGGTGGAGAGAGGAAAGGGAAAGAAAAGCTTATCTCACCAGCTCACCACACAGCCCTTTGTTTTGGTTAGAAGTGGAGGCTTTGGAGGGTTTCTTGGTGTTGATACTTAGGATGTTTACTGTGGATTTATAAAGTGTTACCTGGTTTCATAAATAAACAGTGTTTTAATTTAAAAGTACTGTAGGTTTCTGTTGCATCACCCCTGCAAAGTGGGCCCCTGTGCTCGCCATAACCACACTCCATTCAAAGTTGTGGGTCAGGTGAACTCCATGATACATTTTGGGGTTCTCTAAACCCTGGCCCATTACAACACTTACATGCCCACACCCAGAATGTATCCACAAATACCATCACACACACAGTCACGCACTTAACCTCTCATGCACACAATACACATCCACCCATATACACACATGTACATTTCCATATATTTGCACATACACACTTACCAACACACCCATATACAGACACAGGCAGACATACGCCCACATCCAAACACTCACAGACATACAGCACCACACAGAAACATACGCAGTCATACACGTTCACCCATACCGATCATAAAGTCATCCACATGCACATCCCTAAATTCATGCACAAACACACAAACTGTCAGACATACATATATGTTCGCACAGATACCCAAATACAGACCCCACACACGCGCACAATCATGCACACCCCCATTCACCCAAAACCGAACACACACGTACCCACACACACAGAACCCCCACACACATACACTCCCACTCACATACCATTCATACACAAACAGATACACACACAAACACACTCACCCACACCCACTCACATACCACCACATATGTACACACAACCAAACAATCACATGCATACCCAAGCGCGTGTACACACGCCAACGTACACACCCAAAACACACAAATACACACACACTCAAACACACACAGCCAATCACACGCAAACCCAGAAACTCACTCCCCACCCACACGCATACTCACCCACACAACACATGCTCAAGCCGAGAAACAGACAAGTAGCCATACTCACCCATAAACACACAAGAAAATGCATAGGCCACCCTCACAGCCGCCCACACACATTCACACCCGACACACACACAAGCAAACATGCACACTCACCCACGCTGCACACAAACATCCGCATGCCCAGACTCACAAGTGCAACCACGTACACTCATACAAACGTATTGACACCCATACCAAAGCACACCTGTAATCACAGACACATACACACTGAAACGGCCGCAAACACAGACCTAACTGGTTAATTACCGCCCCATCTGTCTGCTGCCGAACATTAGCGATATGATGGAACGGCTCAACAGCTGTGCAATGAAGCGGCACTTACTGAGCAGTAACCGGCTCACAGACGCTCAGTTTGAGTTGTGCCAGGGCCACTGACCTCGTCATAGCCTTTGTTCAAACATGCAGAACACACTAAAGTCAGAAGGGAGGTGACATCAAAGCAGCATTTGATCGAGTATGGAATCAAGAAGCCCGAGCAAAACTGGAATCAATCGGAATGAGGAAGACCCTCTGCTGGTTGGAATCATACCTAGTAGAAGGGAAGATGCTTAAGACTCTTGGAGGTTATCCCTCAATACCAAACAAGGAGAAAGAGCCACAGAGAGAGCTTTAGGGTCACACGTCACAGAAACAGGCCCTTCGGCCCACCATGTCTATGCTGACCATCAGATGCCTTGATAATTAGTCCAGTCAGAGCCATCTCCTTTGTCTTTGTACACGGTGACCATTGTTATATCACCGATGGCGTGAATCACCAATCTTTCCTCCCATCAGAGATTTCTCAATGACGCCGGATTTCCACTGTTATTGATTTCAGCAAGAATTTCATACTTCCTCTGTATTCCCAATGGAAAGATGGTCAATGGTCTGGTTCATCTGAATCATGGTGGTCTTACTGCCCAGCTCCTACGTTAAAGTCTAGAATGGAGCCGAGTGGGTCTAAGTGGTAACGTGTTTGAGGTCGTCCTTCACTCACCAATCCAGCTGCTTGCTGCGTTCAATGATGATCATCTATGTCTATCTCTTCAATGGGGCTAATTAGTTACTGTTTGACCCAATGCGTTCTTGGTTCCTTCATACATCCCTCTGACAGCCTCGGATTCAGCAGCATATTCGTTGCTGTTGCAGAGTTTTAACCAGTATTGATTGGTACATTGCTGAGCAATCTGCTGAGATCTGGCAAAACTGAGAACATCTCTATTTTGGTCGGGGGCGTATTTTTAGTTAATGGAAGCTCTCCTGCTGGTTAGGGTAACTAGCTCCATTTCAGTTCTATAATCCTTAAATCAATCAGCATTCGTCTGATCTATTTTCCAGTATTCAGCGACTGCAGAGTTATAGACGATGTTGTGTAGATAGTCTCACTTTGACACCACTCTCTGATCTTGGATGTTGTGCGAACCAGCCGCAACCAGGATGTTGAGGAACTCCTGGCTCCGTTTGGACTCACTGGGGTGAGTCCGGGTCACTGGGGTGACCCGAGGATGCGCTCTCTTCTTGGAGTTCAGTCATCACGATTGAAGTGTGTTTTGTTCTGTGAGACCGGCCCCATTCTCATTTGTTTCCTCTTGGATTTTGCTGTCGCAAGAATGTGTTGTGTTTCTCTATGCAGGATCCATATTGAGCGGGTCCAGTTACTTACACTTCGGTAATGTCCACACCGAGCCGCGTAAATTCATTCTCGATCAGAGCTGTCTTGTGTATATCATCAACGTGCAGAATGTTATTGGTCAGGCCAGGACACAGGATCCTTATGATCCAGCTTGTGAAAGGAAAGACTGCTGATTGTCTTTGCGAAGTTTATCTTGCCTGGTGTACAGATTAACAACCTGCCTGTTCAGAGAGGACCCCTTAAGCTTCAATGATCCATTGGCCAGGAGACCGCGATGAGGCAGCAGTAAAAGGACTGGCGACTAAGGAAGGTAGATATTCACTGAAACCTCATGTTTTCATCCACTGTTGACAGCAACCCCTGGTTTCGAGCGCTGTGCCAATCGAGTGAGAGTTGATAACCGATATCTGCTTCTTCCTGTGTTGTGCCATCGGGAACGACAAAGCTGGCGTGTTCTCTCCAGGGTACAGGCCTGGGTAAGTAGTCTGGTGAACCTGAGTTGTCCAAGCATCAGCATATCTCTCTCTGGCCATTGCTCGTATTGTTCCCAGGAAAGAGGGGAATCAGTGCTGTTTGGTACCAGGTCTGCTGCTGGGCATGCAGAAATGCTGCCTGATAGATAACAGATTCCCAAATACAGGCATTCACTCCGGATTTTCTGTCAGGACTTATTCACTTAGTCTACCTATCTCCCGAGAACCCCACACTGGAAATGTCCAGCAGTGTGCGTGCAAGGTTTATGGATCGAGATTTTCATAGAACAGGGACAACAGGGGCTGTGTCAGTGAAAGCTAGTGTCAGAGAGTGATATGGGTTTGTGATTAGGAACAGGGCGTTTGAGGGGTTGCCGGGTGCTATCAGTCTCTTTTTATATTTGAACAAGCAGAAACGTTCTGGGGAATGACCAGAGAGTTGGGCAATTGGACGGAGGCATTTAATCAGATCTGTTAGTAAATTATTGATTTGACAGAGCACAGGGTGATAGAGGTCAGTGAGCACAAGGATGTTGGATGAATTGGATTTGGTCACAGATTGGGATATGGAGAGCAGAGTTCCAGGTCAGATTTGATTCTGCACTTTGTAACTCGGAGGCAGTTCAGCAGAGATTTGGAATAGTCAAGTCAGAAAATCACATTGTCAGCTGGGATGATCCAGAGGACGATATTCTGGAGGTGACTGTGGACATGGTTAATGATCGGGTGGATATTGGGTCAGACGTCGGCTGAGGATTAAAGGCGAACAGAAGTGGTAATCAGTGGATCACAAATATAATCGCTGCATATGGGAACTGAGCAACAATTCCACGCGAAGCCAGAGGAGAGAGTGAAGAAAACAAGAACGATGAAACATTTAGCCGTGTTTTGTACAGTTGGTAACTGCATTCAGAAACTCAACTGAAACAACAGCAGCAAACAGGGCGGATTGAATGACAAGAACAGGAGTCTAGTTAAACACGGTTTATAGAATTAATATCTAGACAGGGAGACTTACCAGTAACACCAATAATAGCCAGGATCGGATAGTATCCCGCTTGAATAATCATAAGTACATCTTGAATCCTAGATGCTAATGAAATCCAATCTTGGGAAAGCCAAAAAAGACCCTGGTATAAACTCCTGTCCATTGTTGGAACGTCCCGATCGATTGTTCCCAGATTCTAATCCACTGTAGAAAATTCCAAATCTGTTGTTCTCAGATTCTGCTCCCTCCTCTCGGTCTCTCTGAAGCCGTTGATCTCTGTCAGTGTTGGATTTGATGCTTCCCCTAACAGTTTGTGATAACACATTGAAAGGAATCCTTATTAATAGAAGAGGGAACCCCTCCAGTGACACGATTAGGATCCATGGAGACCGACATTAATTCCAGCCACAGAACAAGCAGGATCAGTTAACTACTTTCAATCCAATTATTTTTATATCACAATGAACTCTTTCTGGAGTTTCTGAGGGTCAGTGTGGAGGGAAAGGTGGAAATAATAGCGGGGGCAACAATAATATTTAAATCCTCCTTTGATATGTGAGCGGCCTCTCTCATATCACCGTTGTTGATCTCAGATGAGCTTATCATTACTAAGTGTTCACAGAGGCTGCTGACGGCAAGGCTGCAGTTTGACCTCAACATTTGTTGAACTTTCTGTCTCATACAGAAAAATCTCAGTAAACTGCATCATATCGAACCACCTCTCCGCGTTGTGTGCAGCACACAATTAGCAAGAGACTTTACATAGGACGAGCGCTCAGTGTTTTTTCTAGTCATGTTGGGAGCAACTGTGACAGTTCCTTTAAGAGTTTCAGTTATAGAACATAGAACATAGAACATTGCAGCGCAGTACAAGGTCTTCGGCCCTCGATGTTTAGAGGCTGTTTAGCACAGGGCTAAATCGCTGGCTTTGAAAGCAGACCAAGGCAGGCCATGAAAACGGTTCAATTCACTTAACAGCCTCCCCGAACAGGCGCCGGAATGTGGCGACTCGGGGCTTTTCACAGTAACTTCATTTGAAGCCTACTTGTGACAATAAGCAATTTTCATTTCATTTCATTTTCATTTAATTTAATGTTGCGCCGATCTGTGAAACCACTCTAAAGCCCATCTACACTATTCCCTTATCGTCCATATGTCTATCCAATGAACATTTGAATGCCCTTAGTGTTGGAGAGTCCACTACTGTTGCACGCTGGGCATTCCACGCCGTTACTACTCGCTGAGTAAAGAACCTACCTCTGACATCTGTCTTATATCGATCTCCCCTCAATTTAAAGCTTTGTCCCCTCGTGCTAGACATCACCATCCGAGGAAAAAGGCTCTCACTGTCCACCCTATCCAATCCTCTGATCGTCTTGTATGCCTCAATTAAGGCACCTCTTAACCTACTTCTCTCTAACGAAAACAGCCTCAAGTCCCTCAGCCTTTCCTCATAAGATCTTCCCTCCATATCAGGCAATAATCTGGTAAATCTCCTCTGCAGCCTTTCCAATGCTTTCACATCCTTTCTATAATGCGGCGACAGAATTGCACGCAATACTCCAAATGCGGCCGCACCAGAGTTTTGTACAGCTGCAACATGACCTCATGGCTCCGAAACTCAATCCCTCTACCAATAAAAGCTAACACACCGTACGCCTTCCTAACAACCCTCTCAACCTGGGTGGCAACTTTCAGGGATCTATGTACATGGACACCGATATCTCTCTGCTCATCCACACTGCCAAGAATCTTACCATGAGACCAGTACTCTGTCTTCCTGTTATTCCTTCCAAAATAAATCACCTCACACTTTTCTGCATTAAACTCCATTTGTCACCTCTCAGCCCAGCGCTGCAGCTTATCTATGTCTCTCTGTAACTTGTAACATCCTACCGCACTGTCCACAGACTTTAGTGTCATCTGCAAATTTACTCACCCATCCTTCTACGCCCTCCTCCAGGTCATTTATAAAAATGACAAACAGCAGTGGCCCCAAAACAGGTCCTTGTGGTACACCACTAGTAACTGGACTCCAGTCTGAACATTTCCCATCAACCAGCACCCTTTGTCTTCTTCCAACTAGCCAATTTCTGATCCAAACTGCTAAATCACCCTGAATCCCATGCTTCCGTATTTTCTGAAGTAGCATACCGTGGGGAACCTTATCAAACGCTTTACTGAAATCCATATACACCACATCAACTGCTTTGCCCTCAGCTACCTGTTTGGCCACCTTCTAAAAGAACTCAATAAGGGTTGTGGGGCACGACCTACCCTTCACAAAACCGTGTTGACTATCTCTAATCAAATTATTCCTTTCCAGATGATTATACATCCAATCTCTTATAAACCTTTCCATGATTTTGCCCACACAGAAGTAAGGCTCACTGGTCTATAGTTACCGGGGTTGTCTCTACTCCCCTTCTTGAACAAGGGGACAACATTTGCTATCCTCCAGTCTTCTGGCACTATTCCTGTAGACAACGATGACTTAAAGATCAAAGCCAATCTCCTCCCTAGCTTCCCAGAGAATCCTAGGATAAATCCCATCCGGCCCAGGGGACTTATCTATTTTCACACTTTCCAAAATAGCTAACAGCTCCCCGTTATGAACCTCAAGCCACTCTAGTCTAGTAGCCTGAATCTCATTATGCTCCTCGGCAACATTGTCTTTTTCCTGTGTGAATACTGACGAAAAATATTCATTTAGCACCTCTCCTATCTCCTCGCACTCCAAGTACAACTTCCCATGACTGACCTTGACTGGCCCCACTCTTACACTAGTCATTCGTTTATTCCTGACATATCTATAGAAAGCATTCGGGAAATCCTTGATCCTACCTTCGAAAGACTTCTCATGTCCCCTCCTTGTTCTTCTTAGCTCTCTCTTTAGGTCCTTCCTAGTTAACTTGTAACTCTCGTGCGCCCTAACTGAACCTTCATGTCTCATCTTTACATAAGCCTCTTTCTTCCTCGTGACAAGTGTTTCGACTGCTTTAGTAAACCACGGTTCCCTTGCTCGACCACTTCCTCCCTGCCTGACAGGCACATACTTATCAAGGACACGCAGTAGCTGTTCCTTGAACAAGCTCCACATTTCCATTGTGCCCATCCCCTGCAGTTTTCCTCTCCATCCGCTGCATCCTAAGTCTTGCTTCATCGCATCATAATTACCTTTCCCCCAGATATAGCTCTTGCCCTGCTGAATATACCTATCCCTTTCCATCACTAAAGTAAACGTAATCGAATTGTGGTCACTATCACCAAAGTGCTCATCTACCTCCAAATCTAACACCTGTCCTGGTTCATTACCCAGTACCAAATCCAATATGACCTCGCCTCTCGTTGTCCTATCTAGATCCTGTGTCAGGAAACCCTCCTGCACACATTGGACAAAAACAGACCCATCTCAATCACTCGAACTTTGGCGTTTCCAGTCAATATTTGGAAAGTTAAAGTCCCCCATAACAACTCCCCTGTTGCTTTCGCTCCTATCCCGAATCATCTTTGCAATCCTTTCCTCTGCATCTCTGGAACTTTTCGGAGGTCTATCGAAAACCCCTAACAAGGTGACCCCATCTTTCCTGTTTCTAACCTCAGCCTATAGTACCTCAGTAGACGAGTCCTCATCAAACGTCCTTTCTGACACCGTAATATTTTCCTTGACTAACAATGCCACCCCTCCCCCTATTTTACCCCCTTCTCTGAGCTTACTGAAATATCTAAACCCCGGCACCTGCAACAACCATTCCTGTCCCTGCTCTATCCATGTCTGCGAAATGGTTACAACATCGAAGTCCCAGGTACCAACGCATGCCGCAAGTTCACCTACCCAATGCTCCTGGCATTGAAGAAGACACACTTTAAACCACCTTCCTGCCTGCCGGTACACTCCCGCAACTTTGAAACCTTACTCATGACCTCACTACTCTCAACCTCCTGTATACTGGAGGTGCAATTCAGGTTCCCAAGCCCCTGCTGAACTAGTTTAAACCCTCCCGAAGAGCATTAGCAAATTTCCCCGCCCAGGATATTGGTACCCCACTGGTCCTCTTATGTTCAAAGCTGTAATCCAGATGCAACAGTGACGGTGACAAGTGTTGTTTAAATTAAAAATATTGAATATTGAATGATGATTACAAGAAGAAAGACAATATGACAAATACAACTGATGGTATATATCATAAAGTTGCAGAACCGCAAGCCAGGGACCAATATCCTTGCAGAGATTTTCGCTCTTGCTGCTGTGGATAGTTTGATCTAGATTGACAGGGGGTGTAAATCTGAGCGGGCAGACGTTAGAGAGTGAAATATAGATAGGAATGAAAGACAGGAAAGGAGACATAACTTTAGAAGGAGGGAGAAACATGGGCTAACAACAAAGAAGGCATAATTAAGAAAACTGCTTGTAAACATTTTTTTTAAAGCCAAATCGAAACGCACAGTCTCTAAATACACGGCGTATTTGTAAGAAGGTAGAGAAATTAGGAGCATAACCTACGGATAACAAACACAAGGCGGCATGTTTGGTAAGGATAGATAAAAAGGAAAAGGTGTGGGTGATGCTCTTCGTTGATAAAATCCATGCATGTGTAAAATATGGCATAGGCAATGATACTCCAAATGTACAATGAATCTGAGTGGAAGTAAATGGCAACAGGCAGCCGAAAGCATTATTCGGAGTTGTCAGTACTGTCATCTGTCGTGTTAAGGTACGATCGCATTTGACAGTTAATTCGAGACGCGTGTAATCAGGATGCTACAGTAATCATTCGTGGCTTTAATCTACTCGGAGATTGAGCAATAATTCGGTATTGTCTGAACTCGTGGAGTGTGTACGAGATGGTTACTGAGAACAAAATGTCGATTAACCAACTATGGAATATCCTGGGCCAGATCGGTTTCTGAGACCAGGGGCTGGATTCTCCGATTGCCGACGCCGAAATTGTGTTCAGCGATTGGCCAGAGAATCCGGTTTTACTCCAAAATCCTGGGCGGAGCCGTTTTCCGCATGCTCCAACCCCTCAAAAACAGCTTAGTCGAGGCGTACGCCGTTGGGACAGCCTCAGAACATCAGCTGAGGCCCTCCCCCGATGCTCCGCCTCCGATGGGCCGACTTCACGATGGCGAGGGACACGTGTCCTCTCGACTTTCCTGATCCTGGCGTGGCGGTTGCAGACTATGTCCAGCGGTGCCGCAGTCTGGGGGGTTGGGGGGGTGGGGTGGCCGTTCCTGTGACAGATGGACTTCGGCAGGGGTTGAGGGTATGGTGAGGGATGGTCCGGGGCGGTGAGTGGGGGTTACAGGGGACACTATCTTGCGGGGTCCGCGGACGGCCGGCGCCATGTTGTACGGCAGGCTGCTGCAGGCCACCGCCGTGCGCATGTGTGGCCAGGAACCCGGCCCTTCTCCATCCTGATCTGCAGGTAAAGCCGGGGGTTTATGTGACGCGGCTGCTGGCCCCCCACTGGGCGGAGCATTTGTGCGGGGGCGGAGCCGAGATGTTGGTCGTACGATCCGAACCTAGCCGCAAAATCGGAGACTCCGGCCCGAAGTGTTGCCGCCAACGGAGAATTCCGAACCTTTCCTGACAGAAACTAGCTCCACACCTGCCCCGATTCTGCAGCTATTTCGGGGGCCGCGTGGTTCACCATGGGCTGAATTCTCCATTCTGGAGGCTAAGTGTTGATGCCTTTGGAAAACGGTGGAGTTTCCCGACGTCGAGATGGGGTCCATAGCTGCAGCCATTGAACCGCCCCCAAGGGGCTAGCACGGGCGCAACGTGGAACGCCACAGTCCGTTAACAGAACGGCGGCCCATTCGCCGGTTCCATGATTGACTCCCTGGCGCGGCTGCAAAAAATGCATTCTCCCACTCCCACACACAAGCGTCGCAGCCAACATGGCAGCAAGGAGGGCAGCGCCGCGCTTCCGGGATGCCGAACTGCAGACTCACCTTGACGCCGTGGAGGAGAGGAGGCTGATGATGGATCCCGGGAGTGGACCGAGACCATCAGGCGTCATCGTTCGCCGAGCCTGGGCTGATGTGGGAGCCGCCGTCATGGCCGTCGGGGAGGTGCCCCGGACTGGAGACCCTGCGCTGTGCTCCGGTACCAAGCACCCTACCGCTACACACATGTGACGGCCGGACCCTCACCTTGATCCAAATATCTGCTGCACTGGCTGGGTACCCTGGCCACTGATGCCATCCAATTCCCAACCCTAGAGCTGCATGCGCCATGCCATCTAACACTGTTGATCTTTGTGTTTGCCTCCCCCTCCCCGCCCCCCCCCCCACCCCCAGGACAACCGCATAGCCCGAGCAGAGACACTAGACGAGGGAGGGCGCCAATGTGTAGGTAGGCGGCGCCCCACCCCCAGACAATGCCAGAGACGGTGCCAACAAACGGCCGATCACCGACGGGGAGAGCAGCCGGAAAAACAGCCCTCTGCCCAAGACCAAGGACACCACGGAGTTTAGGTCAGAGGAGGGCACAGACTTCCGTTTACAGCTGTCTGGAACACTGTCCACCATTTCAGAGACTATCACAACCCTAGAGGTCATACTTTTTAGCTCACTGCCTAACTCGCTGAACTCCTTCTACAGGACCTCAACACACTTCTTGCCTATGTCGATAGTACCTATCTGTACTATGACGTCTGGATGACGTTCGTTCAGAGACATTCCTTGACCCTGGGACCGGGGAGCCAACATACCATCCTGGAGTCTCGTTCACGTCCACAGAAGCGCCTATCTCTGGCCGTTACTCTCGAGTCCCCGATAACTATCGATATCCTGCAGCTACTGTTCTGGTTGCTTTTGAAGGAGGCTGGAGAGGAAATTGCTGAAGCCTTAACAGAAATCTTTGGATCCTCACTGTCTTCGGGTGATATCCCGGAGGACTGGAGAATAGCCAGTGTTGTTCCTTTGTTTAAGAAGGATAGCAAGGATAATCCAGTGAACTACCGGCCGGTGTTCAGTATTCCTTCAGTATTCGGTGTTCAGCCTCCTTCAGTATTCTGGGGTAGATCCCATCAGGCCCTGGGGACTTATCTACCTTAAAAAAATTTAAGACGCCCAACACCTCGTCTTTTTGGATTTCAATGTGACCCAGGCTATCTATACACCCTTCCCCAAACTCAACATCTACCAATTCCTTCTCTTTGGTGAATACTGATGCAAAGTACTCATTTTTAACCTCGCCCATTTCCTCTGCCTCCACACATGGGTTCCTTTGCCTAACCTTCAGTGGGCCAACCCTTTCCCTGGCTACCCTCTTGCTTTTTATGTACGTGTAAAAAGCCTTGGGATTTTCCATAACCCATTTGCCAATGACTTTTCGTGACCCCGTCTGGCCCTCCTGACTCCTTGCTTACGTTCGTTCCTACTTTCCTTATATTCCACGCAGGCTTCGTCTGTTCCCCGCCTTCCAGCCCTGACAAATGCCTTGACGAGGCCTACAATATCTCTCGTTATCCAAGGTTCCCGAAAATTGCCGTATTTATCCTTCTTCCTCACAGGAACATGCGGGTCCTGAATTCCTTTCAACTGACACTTGAAAGCCTCCCACATGTCAGATGTTGATTTGCCCTCAAACATCCGCCCCCAATCTAGGTTCTTCAGTTCCCGCCTAATATTGTTATAATTAGCCTTCCCCCAATTTAGCACATTCACCCTAGGACCACTCTTATCCTTGTCCACCAGCACTTTAAAACTTACTGATTTGTGGTCACTGTTCCCGAAATGCTCCCCTACTGAAACTGCTACCACCTGGCCGGGCTCATTCCCCAATACCAGGTCCAGTACAGCCACTTCCCCAGTTGGACTGTCTACATATTGTTTTAAGAAGCTCTCCTGGATGCTCCTTACAAACTCTGCCCCGTCTAAGCCCCTGGCACTAAGTGAGTCCCAGTCAATATTGGAGAAGTTGAAGTCTCCCATCACCACAACCCTGTTGTTTTAACTCTTTTCCAAAATCTGTCTACCTATCTGCTCCTCTATCTCCTGCTGGCTGTTGGGAGACCTGTAGTAAACCCCAACATTGTGACTGCACCCTTCTTATTCCTGATCTCTACCCATATAGCCTCACTGCCCTCTGAGGATTCCTCCCGTAGTACAGCTGCGATATCGTCCCTAACCAGTAGCGTAACTCTGCCACCCCTTTTACATTCCCCTCTATCCCGCCTGAAACAGCTAAATCCTGGAACGTGTAGCTGTCATACTGCCCTTCCCCCAACCAGGTCTCTGTAATGGCAACAACATCATAGTTCCAAGTACTAATCCAAGCTCTAAGTACATCTGCCTTACCCTAATACTTCTTGCATTAAAACATATGCACTTCAGGCCACCAGACCCGCTGTGTTCAGCAACTTCTCCCTGTCTGCTCTGCCTCAGAGCCACACACTCCCTATTCCCTAGTTCTCCCTCAATGCTCTCACCTTCTGACCTATTACTCCCGTGCCCACCCCCCTGCCATACTAGTTTAAACCCTCCCTTGTGACACTAGCACACCTCGCGGCCAGGATATCTATGCCTCTCCAGTTTAGATGCAACCCGTCCTTCGTATATCGGTCATACCTGCCCCGGTCCAAATAACGGAAAGACACTTGGAGTAGTGTTCAGTTCTGGTCGCCACACTGCCAGAAGGACGTGGAGGCGTTAGCGAGGGTGCAGAAGAGATTTACCAGGATGTTGCCTCGTATGGAGGGCATTAGCTATGAGGAGCGGTTGAATAAATTCGGTTTGTTCTCACTGGAACGACGGAAGTTGAGGGGCGACATGAGAGAGGTCTACAAAATTATGAGGTGCAGAGACAGAGTGAATAGTCTGAGGCTTTACCACAGGGTAGAGGAGTCAATTACTAGGGGGCATAGGTTTAAGATGCGAGGGACAAGATCTAGCGAAGATGTAGGAGGCAAGTTTTTTACACAGAGGGTAGTGGGTGCCTGAAACTCGCTGCCGGAGGAGGTGCTGGAAGCAGGGGCGATAGTGACATTTAAGGGGCATCTTGACAAATAAATGAATAGGATGGGAAGAGAGGGATGCGGACCCAGGAAGAGTAGAAGACTTTAGTTTAGACGGACAGCATGGTCGGCACGTGCTTGGAGGGTCGAAGGGCCTGTTCCTGTGCTTTATATTTCTTTGTTTTTTGTTCCCCTGATATGCTATGTCCCTCAACAATATCCAAAACGGTATACCTGTTAGAGGAGGGCACAGCTACTGAGGATTCCTGCGCTGACTGCCTGCCCTTCCTAGCGTTTACACATCGGTTTTCCTGGATCTTGGGTGTGGGCACGCTTTCCGTAAGCTGCATGCTCCTGAGTGCATCCAACTGCTGTTCCAACCGAACCACGCGCTCTTTGAGGATCTGCCATTGGTTACACTTGCTGCAGATGTAGTTGAGCGGAACGCTGGAAGCGTCACAGATCTGCCACATCTCGCAGTTGGAGCACTGCACCCCGCTCAGTGCTATTTAAGCACTAGTTAATTAATTTAAAATAAATACTTGAATTATTGTTGGAATGAGTTACAATTGTCTCTGTTCTCCTTTGTGATCGTATCGGTCAATGTGCTTCCGGGCACATATCAAGCACTTTTCAGTGAAACGCATTACGCATTTATCAAAATATGCCTCCAACATAAGTTCGTCATTCTTTCTACAGTTGTTGCTATTCCATGATGATCCCTAACCTCAATAACTTGATTAATTACAAATTATGATACCGGTTTGGCACGATGTATAACCCGTCTTTAAAAAATTACCGGTCCTTGATGTCTTACTTGTTCTTCTACTTCTTCAATGATGATGAGAATGGGTTCGTATTGGTTTCAAAACAAATCGTATCTTTGGAATTGAATAATACCCTCACTTTGAGTTTGATGCATCGGGGCAGCAAACTGGCCTCTTGCTTAGCGAACTCTTCTGCACTTTGATTGGCTGCTGGCGGGGGTCTATGACGAGTCTTTACCTTAATTACCTCATATTGTTCTCCGTAGGCGTTCCCGATTACATACTGTATTAATGTAGTTGACGGGAGAGGTTCTTCATCGATTAACACAAACCCTCCAGCTTCCTATATCGGCAAAAATTCAGTCAGTCCATTAGAAACATCCATGCTGTCTGAAAAAATGTCATGTGGTTAGACTGGGGAGGGAGTGGGGGTGACGGGTTCCGGGTAGGTGACTATAAATGTTACTGCTGTTCATCAAACACTCTGAACGCCCGTGGCACTGGGCAGGTTCAATGTCCTTACCTCGAGAACCCACCCTTGATTGTTTTCCACATGATGGCCACATCCGATTTCCCTCAATCCATCCTCAATCGAGGATCCCATTATACGTTATTTTAGTGGTTATTTGTGTCTGTCTATTATTCTCTGGTTTCTACTCAGCAATAGGGCACTTCCCCTCCTTCCCTCTTTTTTCTTGGCAGAATTGGCCCCTTCGGACCAGGTTCTGCCACGAGCTGGCATTTCAGCGCTTCCCCGCCATTGCTGATGCCCAGTACGAAGTCTTACAACACCAGGTTGCTGATGCCTGCAAGGAAAGTGGGTGTAATACTTCTGTCAAAAGGAATGTGCTTCCCTTGTAACGTTATCTTTCATAGAGATTTGTGATCTGACTAAGAATTCCATCTCTTATGCGTCCATCTAATAATAATTGGAGAGGTGTCTGTTCTGCTAAAATGGTGTATTCAGGCCAATTGCAGAGCTGAAAAGTTGTTCTGCCCCGGAAACTGTCAGTATGTGGCGTTCAAATGTGGAAAATGCCTGTTCTATTGGGTAGAAGTCCCGCGACGCACAGACAGCCTGTCCCAGTCTCCCGGTACCTTCCTGTAGTAGACCAGCAGAGATAGAACTGTCCATCGCCGCTACTTGAATGTCAAAAGGCAATTCTGGATTCGGTGTTTTTATGGCTGGCGCCTGGGTCAATGTATTTTTTAGTTTACGAATGACCTGTGTGAACAGCTCAGTCCCATTCCAAGGGATGTTTTGATTTTGGTAAATGAGACAACGGTGAAGTTTTTGTTCCTAAACAGTGAATGTGGTTTCAGCAATATCGAAACAATCCTAAAAAACAATCTTAACAATTTTAAATCGAGGGTAAAGGGAATTGTCAGGTGGTCTATAGCCTTTTCCTTTCTTTGTCTCGATTCGTCCAGGTCACCATTGCGCCTAAGAATGCGACCCGGCTTTCCATGATCAGAGCGTGTTGGTTTAACGTTTTGTCCCAGGATGGCGAGAAGGCCAAGCAAATCATCGAGGATATCTGTGTCCCTCTCTCTGCATCTTGTGGAGGAGAAGGCCGTCTACGTACTGAATTAAAATTTGATGTTTGGAATATGGGAATCCCTGTGGCAAACATGTGCAGGTGTAGTGTTGACCCAAGAAAGTGAAGGGAAACTTACATTGCCATTCCCTTCTGAACGAAATTGACCAACATCCATTCCATGTATCTAAAACAGTAAAATGTCGGGCTCGTGTAGTGTTTCTTTAACCAAAACCTCGGAACTGCTCACAACTGCGGTGGAGGTCACAGGGGTTCTTTTATTCAATTTTCGGTAGTCGATATTTAGGGGCCAGGATTCATCCGGCTTCTTTATTGGCCTGACAGGTGACTTCTTTGATGAGCGTACGGGAAGTTGGACTCTCTGCACCACTAATCCGGCAATTACTTTCGGCACATTATCTCCTGATAGCTTGGGGAAACCATTTGACTTCTGAGCTTGGGTCCAGCCCCTCTCTAGCGACCTCTGCTGACATTCCGCCCCTATTATATTGGTGTTGGGCTGAAACAGGCTGTCGATTCCAGAGCACTTGTTGCGTCGATAGAAACCCTGACATTCTGCCTGGCTGAACGCACAGATGACCCACGGTACACATTTGATCCATGTATTTTCACACAGAGATCGGGGATAGTGCGTTTAACTCTCCATTAATTTGGTAAACAATACAATTTGCTGTGTCAAAGGATAAACTAAACTTTCACCTTCGCTCGAAGCCGAGGATATCTTCTGTCCAAGGGATAAATCACTCAAGATAGCAGAATGGAAAATCAATATGACTTTCAGTTTAAACTCTAAAGGGTCAGTTTCTCCACCTTGTTGCAAGTACCGTTGAAACCGCTCAACATGATTTCCCTTTGAATGCACCATTCAATTCGGGGAGATCTGCTGGTGTTAAGTGTGATCCGATAGACATTTGCTGGATGCCTCCTACCCAACCGTTCACTAGGCGCTCAATATTCTCACATTTGACGCTGCAGGACCATTCTGTAAAGGCCTGACACCGCCATTGATTTCAAGGCGGGGCGTGGGTAGATTGAGTTAGGAGCGGGCGCCCCTCAAAACTAGGAGATTTATCTTTCATGCATACTCGTTCCTTTTGATTTCTTTCAGGCCCGTCAGAGGACTGTCGAGGTTTCTCAGGACCTTGTGAATAATGATTAGGTTCGCGAGGGTTTGGGAAATAAGTGACGGAGTCGGTCACAAATATAATTCGGGCCGGTTGACGCTCGTCCTTGTCTTGTCAGTGGAGCGGGATGTGACCTGCTTGTGGGTTCACCATGTCTCTTAACTGGACGGGTTTCTCGGGATAGGGAGAGGAATGTAGCTGTATTCTTATCTCTCTGTGTCCTCCGACATTTTCCCAGATTTCCCCATACGCCCGAGTTGGAGCAACAACATTTTGCCATTTTGGGGGCGATCCCCGTGGCCTGAGCTTCCCTTTTCCGTGCTCGGGATCTACGGTGGTGGAGTCATGTCGCAGCGTGTGTTGAATAGGAAGGTTCAACAGATTCCCAAGTTTTCTGACCATCTTGGGTTGCATGTGAGACGAATGCATTAGTCAACCTCGTGTTATCTGTGGTGCGGGTGTCTTGTCAGAACGAATAATTTTGACCCGAGTTGTGATCTCTGGAAACTCGCCACTGTTGGCATTACAGAGTTTGCTACAAAGTTTATAATTCGCCCCTGTCTTGTTCATCTTGTTCACTGTATACACCTCAATTCCACGGCGTCACTCTGATATCCATGGCTGATTGTTAGATTTTATTCATGTCTGAATAACAGTGAAAATAGTTAACTGCACCTGCGTTTTCGCTGCTCAGGTTGTTATTATTCCCTGAAGGACATTAGTGAGCCAGCTGGGTTTTTACGGCAATCGATTTTTCTCATGGTCACCGTTCGGCATTTTTTTCTGTATATTTATTGGATTCAATCCCTCCAAATGCCCTGATTGCATTCAAACCAAGAACCCCAGAGCATTTCCCTGCGTTCCTGAATTACGACTAACTGCTTTTGTCAGATAATGGAAATCGGATCAGCCTCCGTGGACAGCAAATTGGTTCCCTTGAGAGATTCCAATTTTTAAATGAGAACGTGGAACATACAGTGCAGAAGTCGGCCGTTCGGCACATCGAGCCTGCACCGACACGCTTAAGCCCTCCCTTGCACCCAATCCCCGTAACCCAATAACCCCTCCTAACCTTTTTGGAGACTAAGGGCAATTTATCAAGGCCAATCCACCTAACCTGCACGTCTTTGGACTGTGGGAGGAAACCGGAGCACCCGGAGGAAACCCACCCACACGCGGGGCGAACGTGCAGACTCTGCACAGACAGTGACCCAGTGGGTACTCGAACATGGGACTCCGTCGCTGTGAGGCCACAGTGCTATCCACTTGTCCTACCGTGCTGCCCACTTTCTTTAAACCAAGACTCATTTCAAGGTGCTCCTTTCAAAGTATCTTCGGCAGCATCGCTTTGGCAACTGAGAGAGATCAGCGGCTCCAGAGGGTGGGAGGCGAGATATTGAAATGTGACATTCACAGCCTGGCATGTTATAACAATGGCTGTGACTGTGAGAACAATGGATTGGAATGATACAACAATGAATCTGAGAACAGTCGGTAGGAATACTACATCAATGGATGAGAATCTGGAAGCAATCCTAGTTGACCAGAATCTGAGCACGAAAGACTGGAATGTTCCAACAGTAAACGGGAGTATATTCGGAGCGCTTTACCAAGTTTCTACATTTTATAAATTGATGTCATTGGAAAAACGGACCTATTTCGCACTCCAGATCATTTAGGCGGGTTACTATTCCTTTCTCGCTGGGTTCGATGACCCTGGTAAGAAACATTATGTGATATTAATTTTCCAATGCATTGTTAACCACGGGATTTTGTTGTCATTGATATTTGGATGTGAAAATGAATTTTGTGAAGTTTAATCTGAAGCACCTTTACCTCTCCATCAATGTAGTTTCACTGATCTGTCAAATGTCTGAGTCTTAAAAGAAGATAGTTCACAATCTGGGAGGTAAGTCTCTCCTTTAAAAACACTTGTCTTTGCAGGAGCGGGCCAGTCGATTTCAGAGGGAGCGGTGCGTTAGTGATTTCTGGGAGACCTTCACAGGAGCAGGCTAGTCAATTTAAGCGGTAAACACTTACCTGGTCCCGTTTTCGGTCCCTCTTTGCTGTTTCTTTTAATTTTAGTGTTTAAGGCGGGAACAGGAAGTTCGACCCGCGGACTTCTGGGAAGACCCTCACCAATAAATTCTGGTGGAGAGGAAACCCGAGACACTACACGTGTAGTGTCTCCCACCCGCCCTCCTCCTCTAACCTAATAATAAAACCCATTGGTGTGAGGTAAGTACCATATTTTATTATTATTATTATTTTTTAAACAAAAATTTAATTTAGTTGTTAGCCAGATCTTGCTAGAAAGTTAGAGGGATGGCAGGGAAGGGAGTGCAATGTTCCTCCTGCAGGATGTTTGAGGTGATGGATGCCGTTAGTGTCCCTGCTGATTTTACCTGCAGGAAGTGCTGCCATCTCCAGCTCCTCCAAGACCGAGTTAAGGAACTGGAGCTGGAGTTGAAAGAACTTCGGATCATTCGGGAGGCAGAGGGGGTCATAGATAGCAGCTTCAGGGCATTAGTTACACCAAAGATTGGAGATAGATTGGTAAGAGGGACTGGGAAAAAGCAGTCAGTGCAGGGATCCCCTGCGGTCGTTCCCCTGAGAAACAAGTATACCGCTTTGGATACCTGTGAGGGGGGGGGGGACGACTTACCAGGGGTAAGCAATGGGGTACGGGCCTTTGGCACGGAGTCTGTCCCTGTTGCTCAGAAGGGAAGGGGGGGGGGGACTCGATAGTCAGGGGCACAGATAGGAGATTTTGTAGGAGCGTGAGAGACTCACGTTTGGTATGTTGCCTCCCAGGTGCAAGGGTACGTGATGTCTCGGATCGTGTTTTCTGGGTCCTTAGGGGGAGGGGGAGCAGCCCCAAGTCGTGGTCCACATTGACACTAACGGCATAGGTAGGAAAGGGTCAAGGATGTCAGGTAGGCTTTCAGGGAGCTAGGATGGAAGCTCAGAACTAGAACAAACAGAGTTGTTATCTCTGGGTTGTTGCCCGTGCCACGTGATAGTGATATGAGGAATAGGGAGAGAGAGCAATTAAACACGTGGCTAAGGGGATGGTGCAGGCGGGAGGGTTTCAGATTTGTGGATAACTGGGGCTCTTTCTGGGGAAGGTGGGACCTCTACAGAGAGGATGGTCTCATTCTGAACCTGAGGGGCACAAATATCCTGGAGGGGGAGATTTGTTCGTGCTCTTGGGGGGGGGGGGGTTAAACTAATGCAGCAGGGGCATGGGAACCTGGATTGTAGTTTTAGGGTAAGGGAGAATGAGAGTATAGAGGTCAGGAGCACAGATTTGACGTCGCAGGAGGGGGCCAGTGTTCAGGTAGGTGGTTTGAAGTGTGTCTACTTCAATGCCAGGAGTATACGAAATAAGGTAGGGGAACTGGCAGCATGGGTTGGTACCTGGGACTTCGATGTTGTGGCCATTTCGGAGACATGGATAGAGCAGGGACAGGAATGGATGTTGCAGGTTCCGGGGTTTAGGTGTTTTAGTAAGCTCAGAGGCATGTGATTCAGGGTGATTTAGCAGTTTGGATCAGAAATTGGCTAGCTGAAAGAAGACAGAGGGTGGTGGTTGATGGGAAATGTTCAGAATGGAGTTCAGTTACAAGTGGAGCACCACAAGGATCTGTTCTGGGGCAGTTGCTGTTTGTCATTTTTATCAATGACCTAGAGGAAGGCGCAGAAGGGTGGGTGAGTAAATTTGCAGACGATACTAAATTCGGTGGTGTTGTCGATAGTGTGGAAGGATGTAGCAGGTTACAGAGGGATATAGATAAGCTGCAGAGCTGGGCTGAGAGGTGGCAAATGGAATTTAATGTAGAGAAGTGTGAGGAGATTCACTTTTGAAGCAATAACAGGAATGCGGAATATTTGGCTAATGGTAAAGTTCTTGGAAGTGTGGATGAGCAGAGGGATCTAGGTGTCCATGTACATAGATCCCTGAAAGTTGCCACCCAGGTTGATAGGGATGTGAAGAAGGCCTATGGAATGTTGGCCTTTATTGTTAGAGGGATTGAGTTCCGGAGTCAGGAGGTCATGTTGCAGCTGTACAGAACTCTGGTACGGCCGCATTTGGAGTATTGCGTACAGTTCTGGGCACCGCATTATAGGAAGGACGTGGAGGCTTTGGAGCGGGTGCAGAGGAGATTTACCAGGATGTTGCCTGGTATGGAGGGAAAGTCTTATGAGGAAAGGCTGATGGACTTGAGGTTGTTTTCGTTGGAGAGAAGAAGGTTAAGAGGAGACTTAATAGAGGCATACAAAATGATCAGTGGGTTGGATAGGGTGGACAGTGAGAGCCTTCTCCCGCGTATGGAAAGGGCTGGCACGAGGGGACATAGCTTTAAACTGAGGGGTAATAGATATAGGACAGAGGTCAGAGGTAGGTTCTTTACGCAAAGAGTAGTGAGGCCGTGGAATGCCCTACCTGCTACAGTAGTGAACTCGCCAACATTGAGGGCATTTAAAAGTTTATTGGATAAACATATGGATGATAATGGCATAGTGTAGGTTAGATGGCTTTTGTTTCGGTGCAACATCGTGGGCCGAAGGGCCTGTACAGCGCTGTATCATTTTAAAAAAAAATCTGTGCAATTGCTTTCACATTGAGTGGAGTGCAGACCCCACATCATCTCCAGTACCAAAACTGTATTTTATCACTTCCAGAATATCACTTCCCCAATTCTGCCTTAGAAAACCCCTTCACATATTCTCAAAATGTGTCTTTGTTACAGTAGGACTCGAGAACTCCAATGCCATCAGCGAAACACTTCAGGTTACCAAACGTTGTAGCGCACAGAACATCCATACATCTGTAATCTGATCTGTAAATCACAGAAAATCAGTTCAATCAACATTCTGATGCATGATGTAGAGTTGCCGGCGTTGGAAGGGGGTTGGCAGAATAAGATATCTTACAACAGCAGGGTAAAGTACAACATTTTTGTTTCGAACCACTAGTTTTCGGAGCGCAGCTCCTTCCTTAGGTCCATCCTCACCTCAGGAAGGAGCTGCGCTCCGAAAGATAGTGACTCGAAACAGACCAGTTGGACTTTAACCTGGTGTTGTTAGACTTTATTCTGATGCAAGCAGCCGCACATCTGTTCCCGTTCGCGCTGCTCCTTGACTTTTTCCATATTCCTGCAACATCTATCCATTGACGGTTGTTCCTAGCTTATTTTGAAGTTTATTTATTTGTACATGTATCTCTTCTTGTTTGTTAGTGGGGGAACATTGTGGAGATAGTGACCACAATTCTGTGACTTTCACTTTAGTAATGGAGAGGGAGAGGTACGTGCAACAGGGCAAGGTTTACAATTGGGGGAAGGGTAAATACGATGTTGTCAGACAAGAATTGAAGTGCATAAGTTGGGAACATAGGCTGTCAGGGAAGGACACAAGTGAAATGTATAACTTGTTCAAGGAACAGGTGCTACGTGTCCTTGATATGTATGTCCCTGTCAGGCAGGGAAGAGATGGTCGGGTGAGGGAACCATGGTTTACAAGAGGTTGAATGACTTGTTAAGAGGAAAAAGGAGACTTACGTAAGGCTGAGGAAACAAGGTTCAGACAGGGCATCGGAGGGATACAAGATAGCCAGGAGGGAACTGAAGAAAGGGATTAGGAGAGCTAAGAGAGGGCATGAACAATCTTTGGCGGGTAGGATCAAGGAAAACCCCAAGGCCTTTTACACATATGTGAGAAATATGAGAATGACTAGAGCGAGGGTAGGTCCGATCAAGGACAGTAGCGGGAGATTGTGTATTGAGTCTGAAGAGATAGGAGAGGTCTTGAACGAGTACTTTTCTTCTGTATTTACAAATGAGAAGGGCGATATTGTTGGAGAGGACAGTGTGAAATAGATTGGTAAGCTCGAGGAAATACTTGTTAAGAAGGAAGATGTGTTGGGCATTTTGAAAAACTTGAGGATAGACAAGTCCCCCGGGCCTGACGGGATATATCCAAGGATTCTATGGGAAGCAAGAGATGAAAATGCAGAGCCGTTGGCAATGATCTTTTCGTCTTCACTGTCAACAGGGGTGGTACCAGGGGATTGGAGAGTGGCGAATGTCGTGCCCATGTTCAAAAAAGGGACTAGGGATAACCCTGGGAATTACAGGCCAGTTCGTCTTACTTCGGTGAAAGGCAAAGTAATGGAAAGGGTACTGAAGGATAGGATTTCTGAGCATCTGGAAAGACACTGCTTGATTAGGGATAGTCAGCACGGATTTGTGAGGGGTAGGTATTGCCTTACAAGTCTTATTGAATTCTTTGAGGAGGTGAACAAACATGTGGATGAAGGTAAAGCAGTGGATGGAGTGTACATGGATTTTAGTAAGGCATTTGATAAGGTTCCCCCTGGTAGGCTTATGCAGAAAGTAAGGAGGCATGGGATAGTGGGAAATTTGGCCAGTTGGATAACGAACTGGCTAACCGATAGAAGTCAGAAAGTGGTGGTGGATGGTAAATATTCAGCCTGGATACCAGTTACCAGTGGCGTACCGCAGGGATCTGTTCTGGGTCCTCTGCTGTTTGTGATTTTCATTAATGACTTGGATGAGGGAGATGAAGGGTGGGTCAGTAAATTTGCAGACGATACGAAGATTGGTGGAGTTGTGGATAGTGAGGAGGGCTGTTGTCCGCTGCAAAGAGACATAGATAGGATGCAGAGCTGGGCTGAGAAGTGGCAGATGGAGTTTAACCCTGAAAAGTGTGAGGTTGTCCATTTTGGAAGGACAAATATGAATGCGGAATACAGGGTTAACGGTAGAGTTCTTGGCAATGTGGAGGAGCAGAGAGATCTTTGGGTCAATGTTCAGACATCTTTGAAAGTTGCCACTCAAGTAGATAGAGCTGTGAAGAAGGCCTATGGTGTGCTCGCGTTCATTAACAGAGGGATTGAATTTAAGAGCCGTGAGGTGATGATGCAGCTGTACAAAACTTTGGTAAGGCCACATTTGGAGTACTGTGTACAGTTCTGGTCGCCTCATTTTAGGAAGGATGTGGAAGCTTTGGAAAAAGTGCAAAGAAGATTTACCAGAATGTTGCCTGGAATGGAGAGTAGGTCTTACGATGAAAGGTTGAGGGTGCTAGGCCTTTTCTCATTAGAACGGAGAAGGATGAGGGGCGACTTGATAGAGGTTTATAAGATGATCAGGGGAATAGATAGAGTAGACAGTCAGAGACTTTTTCCCCGGGTGGAACAAACCATTACAAGGGGACATAAATTTAAGGTGAAAGGTGGAAGATATAGGGGGGATGTCAGAGGTAGGTTCTTTACCCAGAGAGTAGTGGGGGCATGGAATGCACTGCCTGTGGAAGTAGTTGAGTCGGAAACATTCGGGACCTTCAAGCAGCTATTGGATAGGTACATGGATTACGGTAAAATGATATAGTGTAGATTTATTTGTTCTTAAGTGCAGCACGGTAGCATTGTGGATAGCACAATGCTTCACAGCTCCAGGGTCCCAGGGTCGATTCCGGCTTGGGTCACTGTCTGTGCGGAGTGTGCACGTCCTCCCCGTGTCTGCGTGGGTTTCCTCCGGGTGCTCCGGTTTCCTCCCACAGTCCAAAGATGTGCAGGTTAGGTGAATTGGCCAATGATAAATTGCCCTTAATGTCCAAAATTACCCTTGCTGTTGGGTGGAGGTGTTGAGTTTGGGTAGGGTGCTCTTTCCAAGAGCCGGTGCAGACTCAAAGGGCCGACTGGCCTCCTTCTGCACTGTAAATTCAATGATAATCTATGATTAATCTAGGACAAAGGTTCGGCACAACATCGTGGGCCGAAGGGCCTGTTCTGTGCTGTATTTTCTATGTTCTATGTTCTATGTTCTTTGTCGCAATCTCCGCCTCTCTGTGTCACCAGGGGCCTGCACTGAGAGTGTTCAGTGGCTGGACGAGAGTGCTTTCTTGCTGGGTAAAAAACAGCGAGTTCAAGTGGTGAGTTCTAACGGGTTATAAGGGTATAACTAGTAGTTAAACTGATCTTCAATTGCAAGCTAAATTAGCCCTCAAATCGGGTAATTGAAAGCTGCTCGTTTGGCTAGTTGTATTCCTGAAACAGGATTCAGATGAGTTACACTTGTTGGATTGTGCAACTGGTTTAATCCTGTTTCCAGTCCATTGGATATTGAGGCCGATAAACAGGAAAGACACGCAGTACTGCTTTCTGCACTGTTTGGCAGTACTGATTGTCTGCATTGTGAGTGCTACTTGGCAGGACGAGAGTGCTTTAGAGTTGGGTGGAAAACACGGAGTTGGGTGAAACTGGGAGACGGTGAAACCGAAATATCGGACGCAGAGCTGAGCAGGAGATTATCGAACAGGCCCCGGGAATGTAAAGCGGTTTCATGATTCACTGACTCAGTGTTCTGAATTGGGGGGGGGGGCGGTGAACAGTGTAATCACAGGAAGATGTGAATTGCCTAAGGAATAAGTCTCTGTTCAAATTTGAAAATTTATTTCAAATTTCTGGCTATGAATTGTTCATATTGAGGTAATGGGGGAACATTAAAAACGTTTTAAACAGTTAACAAAATTAAAATCGAATTCAATAAACGACAGATTGAGGGTCGTGTGTTTTTCCTGGATGATGTAAGAGCTGGTGTAGCTCATTGTGGTTCCTAGTGACCACATCTGTAGTAAATGTTGTTCGCTCGTGGAACTCCGGCTCAGATTTGATGAGTCAGACTCTGAGATTCAGGCGTTGCGACAGATCAGGGAGGGCGAGAAGTAACTAGACACCGTGTTCCAGAAGACTGTCAGACCACTTAGGCTCACTACCGTGAATGCAGCCAGTGGTCAGGGACAGCAGCATGTGGCTGCGACTGAGGCAGGTCGAGCGGATCGCATCTTCAGGGATGGAGGAGCCTCAGCTCGTGACCTTGTCCAAAAGGTACATGGTACTGGCTCCATTGTTGCTGGGGACAAGGATTGTCGGGAGGATGAGTTAGCTGACCACTGTGCCGTGGTACTGGAGGCAATTCAAGCGGGGAAGCAAAATGACAAATGGTAGCAGTAGGGAATTCAATGATCAGGGAGACAAAGAGCATCTTTTGTAAGCAGGACCAAGATTGCCGCATGGTATGTTGCCTGCCCAGTGCCAGGGTGAGGGACATCTCTAACTGGCTTGAAATGATATTTGAGTGGGAGGGGGAGAATCCAGTTGTAGTGGCCTATTATTATTATTATCAGGAACTAGGAACAAAATTAACGAACATGTCCTCAAGAGTTATACTATCTGGATTACTACCCTAGGCATCTGAAAAATGGCATAGGAATGAGAAAATTAGGGAAGTAAACACGCGGCTAAAGGAGTGGTGGAGGAAAGGGGGGTTCCATTTCTTGCGGCACTGGCATCAGTATGTGGACAGGAGGCATAGGTTCCATTGAGGACTGGGAAAATAGGGTGGTCACAGCCTTTAAACTGGCAAATAACGGAGACGGAAAAGGTAAAACTACAAGATGTGTAATGGTTAATCGGAACCAGAACAGCAGGTCAGTATGTGAGGGGAAGGTAGAGATTAATAGAATAAACAGTCAGGGCTTGCCAATCTGCTGCGAAGGCGTAAGGACACGGGAAAAAATGTAAGGTGATATAGGGAGCGAAAGTTGTGGATGAGGCACATTGTTACCAGAGATTAATGAAGGAGGTCAGAATGTGTGAAAAGCATAGTGCGCAAGAAAACCCTTCAAGTGAAAGACAAATCAGACGGACAGATTTGGAAACCTTGTACCTGAATACACGCAGTATTCAGAATAAGGTCAATGAGCTGACAGCACAAATAGATACAAATGGGTGTGATTTGGTGGGGATGACTGAACAATTGTAGCAGGAGGACCGGGACTGGGAGATAAATGTCCAAGAGAACTCAGTATTCTGAAAGGATAGACAGAATGGAACAGGAGGTGGAGTTGCTGCATTGGATAAAGAGAATATAAAGACTGTATTTAGAATTGATATTGGCACAAAGGGCCAAGATGCTGATTATGAGGCTGTATAAGGCTCTGGTCAGGCCCCATTTGGAGTATTGTGACCAGTTCTGGGCCCCGTATCAAAGGAAGGATGTGCTGGCCTAGGAAAGGGTCCAAAGGAAGTTCATAAGAATGATCTCAGGAATGAAGAAATTGTCATATGAGGAACGGTTGAGGACTCTGGGTCTGTACTCATAGGAGTTTAGAAGGATGAGGGGAATCTTATTGAAACTTACAGGCCACTGCCTGGATACAGCGGACGTGGTGAGGATGTTTCCACTTGGAGGAAAAACTAGAACCAGAGTACACCATCTCAGACTACATTTGAAACTGAGATGAGGAGGGATTTCCTCAGCCCGATCCTGGTGAATCTGTGGAATTCTTTACCGCAGAAGGCTGTGGAGTCCAGATCATTGAGTTCCTTTAAGGCAGAATTAAATAGGTTCTTGATTAGTAAGGGGATAAGGGGTTATGAGGAGATGGCAGGAGAATGGGAATGAGAAACTATCAGGCATGATTTAATGGCGGAGCAGACTCGATGGTCCGAAAGGCCTTATTCTGCTCCTTTGTCTTATGGCCTTATGGGCAACACACTGGCCTCTTGCTTTGCTAACTGATCTGCACTTAGGTTGCCTGCTGGGGAGGGCCAATGGCGAGTCATTGCCTTAATTACCCCACTCTGATGCCCTTGGGCGTTCTCGATTACATATTTTGTTAATGTGGTTAACGGGAGAGGCTGTTCATCGGTTAACACAAATCCTCCAGCTTCCGATATCGGCGAACAGTCAGTCAGTACTTGAGAAACATACATGCTGTCTGAAAGAATGTAATGTGGTGGGGGTGGGGGGAGGGGGAGGTGATATTCCGTGTAGGTGACGACAAATGTTACTGCTGTTCATTAGACAGTCTGAGCGCTGATGTCACTGGATAGGTTCGATGTTCTTACCTCCAGCACCTGCCCTTGATTGTTCTCCATATGATTGCAACATCTGGATTCCCTCACTCCATCATCAATCGAGGATCCGCCTATACAATGTGTGAGTGGTTTTTTTGTGTCTGTCTACTGTTCTCTGGTTTCTAATGTGCTATTCGGTACTACCCCTCCTTTGTTTTGGCAGAATAGGTCCCTTGGGACTCGGTGCTGCCACAAAGTGGTATTCCAGCGCTTCCCCGGCATTACTGATGTCTACAAGGAAAGTGGGTACAAGACTTCTGTTAACGGGAGTGGCCTAACCTTATCATGTTAACTCTCATCGGGCATTGTGCTTCTGCCTAATAATTCCACCTTTTATTCGTCCATCTAATAATAACTGGGGGGGGGGGGGGTCAGTCTGCAAAAATAGTTAGTGGATTGAGGCCAAATATATAGGTAAAAAGTTGGATTGCCCCGGAAACTGCCAGTACGTGGCATTCAAATGTGGAATATTCCTGTTTTGTCGGACGTAAGGGTGAGGACGCAGACGCAGCCGGTCCCAGCCTCCCGGGCCTTTCCTGCACGAGACCGGCAGAGATAGTAGCGTCCATCGCCGCTACGTGAATGTCAAAATGCAATTCTGGATTCGATGTCTGTACGGCTGGCGCCTTTTTAGTTCAGGAATGACCTGTGTGAACAGCACTGTCCCAGTCCAAGGGGTGTTCTTTGTTTGGTAAATAAAACTACGGTGAAGATCTTTGATCCAAAACTGTCCAAGTGGTTTAGACAATATCATAACAGTCCTAAAATACAATCTTAAGTGTTTTAAATCGGGGCTAATAGGAATTGTCAGCTGGTCTATAGCTTTTTCCTTTCTACCTCTCGTTTTACACAGATCACCAGAGCGGCTATAATTGTCATCCGTCTTTTCATCATCCCAGAATTTTGGGTTAACTTTTTGTCCCAGGATGGCGGAGAGGCCTCGCGAATCATCGAGGATATCTCAGTGTTCCTCTCTCCTTACGTTTTGGAGGAGAAGGGCGTCTACATACTGAGCTAAAATTTCCGTTTCGGATTATGGGAATATTGTGAAATCCCTGCGGTCCACATATGCAGGTGCACTGTTGACCCAGGAAGGTGAAAGGAAATTTGTATTGGCGTTCCCGTCTTAAGGAAATTCACCAAAATCTATTCCTGATATCGAAAACAGTAACATTTCGGGCTTGTGTAGTTCGTAATTTCCAAACCTAGGGATTGCTCACAACAGCGGGGAGGTCACAGGGGCTGTGTAAGTCAGTCTTCGGTCGTCGATAGTTAGGGGGTCAGGACACATCCGGCTTCTTTATTGAACAGATAGGTGAATTATTTGCTGAGACTACGAGAAGCTGGACACCCTGCCCCCATTAATCCGGAAATTACTTTCGGCACATGTTCTCCTGATTGTTTGGGAAACCAACATGACTTCTGAGCTTTGGTCCAGCCCCTCTCCAGCGACCTCTCCTGACATTCCGCACTGTCAGAATTGAGTTGGGTAGAAACGGGCTCTCGATTCCAGAGCACATGTTACACCGAGAGATACCGTGACATTTTGCCCGGCTGAACGCGCAGTTGGCTCACGGTACACATTTGGTCCATGGATTTACACACATAAATCGTGGATGATGCAATTAACTCTCCATCCATTTGTCAAACAATGCAATTTGCTGTTTTGAAGGATAAATTAAACTTTCTCATTCGATCGAAATCTAAGTTGTGTTCGGTCCTGGAGATAAATCATTCAAGATAGCAGAATGGAAAATAAATATGTCTTCCTATCTAAACTCCAAAGGGTCAGTTTCTCCACCTTGTTGCAAATGGCCGTTGAAACCGCTCAACATGATTTTCCTTTCAATGCACCATTCAATTCGGGGTGAGCTGCTGGTGTTAAGTGTGGTCCACTATCCCATAAACATTTGCAGGATGCCTCCTACCCAACGCTCACTAGGAAACGCCCTATATTCTCAAATTTGACGCTGCGGATCCACTCTGCAGAGGCCTGACACCGTCATTGAGTACATAGCGGGCGCGTGGGGAGATTGAGTCAGGAACCTTCCCCCCTCAAAACTATGGCGACTCTTCTTTCGCGCATATTGGTGCCGTCCGAGCTGCTGCCGGCGCGTCCAAGGGCTGGTGAGTTTCCTCAGGACCTTGTGAATATTGGTTAGGTTCGCGAGAGTCTGGGAAAGAAGTGACGGAGTCGGTCACAATTATACCTCCGGCCGTTTACGCTAATCCTGGTCTTTTCGGTGGTGCGGCATTTCTCCTGCTTGCGGGTCCACCATGGATCTTATCTGGACCGTGTATCTCGGGATAGGGAGGGGAATGCACCTTTATTAGTATCTCTCTGTGTCCTCCGTCATGTTTCCAGATTGCCCTGTGTCCCTGAATTGGAACAACATTTTGCCGTTTTGGAGGCGATCCCGGTGGCCTGAGCTTCCCTTTGCCGTGCTCGAGTTAAATGGTAAAGGGGCCAGGTCACAGTGTGTGTTGAGTCAGGAGGGTCAACAGATTCCCAAGCTTTCTGGCCATTTTGGGCTGCATGTGAGACGAACGCATTAGTCAATCCGGTATCATTTGTGGTGCGCATATCTTGTCGCAAAGACTAATTTTGTCCCGAATTGTTGATCTCTCGAAACTCACCACAGTTGGCATTACAGAGATTGCTACAGTGATTATCAGTCTCTCCTTTCTTGTTATTCTTGTTCACTGTATACACCTCAATTCCTCGGCGTCACTGTGATATCCATGGCTGATTGTTAGATTTTCGTCAATGTCTGATGCAAATCCTGTCTCATTGAAAATAGTTAATTGCAACTGCTTTCTCACTGCGCAGGTTGTTATTATTCCCTGAAGGACATCAGTGAACCAGCTGGATTTTTACGACAAACGAGAAAGGTTTCATGACCACCAATCGGAATTTATTTCTAGATCTTTATTGCATTCAATCTCTCCGAATGCCCTGGTTGAATTCAAACCCAGACCCCAGAGCATTTTCCTGGATCCCTCAATTACTACTACCTGCTATTTTAGGGAGTGGAAATCGGATCAGTCTCCCTGGACCCAAATTGTTTCCCTTGAGGGATTCCATTTTCTGTAAAACGAGACTCCTTTCAAGGAGTTCTCCCATAATCTCTTTGGCAGCATCGCTTTGGCAACTGAGAGAGATCAGCGGCTGCAGGCGGTGCGAGGGGAGAGATTGAAATCTGAGATTCGCAGCCTGGCATGTTACAACAATGGCTGTGAATGTGAGAACAATGGATTGGAATAATACGAAAATGTTTCCGAATCTGCGATCAGTGTGTAGGAATGTTCCATCAATGGATGAAAATCAGGAAATAATCCTGGTTGGCCAGAATCTGAGAACAAAAGACTGGAATGTTCCAACAGTAAACAGAGGTTTATTCGGCGCGCTTTACGAACTTTCTACATTTTATAAATGGATGTCATTGGAAAAACGGATCTATTTCACACTCCAGATCATTCAGGCGGGTTACTACCCCTTCCTTGCTGTTTTCGGTGTGCCTGGTCAGTAACTATATCTCTATTAATTTTACAATTCATTGATACACACGGGACTTTGTTTGATTGATATTTGGATGTGAAAATGCATTTTGTGAAGTTCAATCTGAAACACCTTTACTCTCCATCAATGTAATTTCCCTGATCTGTCAAATGCCTGAGCCTTAAAATAATATGATGTGGAGATCCGGCGTTGGACTGGGGTGAGCATAGAACGAAGTCTGACAACACCAGGTTAAAGTCCAACAAGTTTGTTTCGATGTCACTAGCTTTCGGAGCGCTGCTCCTTCCTCAGGTGAACGATATAGATATACAATAATATAGTTCTCAATCTCTGCAATTGCTTTCACATGGTGGAGAGTTCCGAACCCACGTCATTTCCAGTACTAAAACTGTATAATATCATCTCCGAAATATCACTTCCCCAATTCTGACTTCGAGACCCCTTCCATATTCTCAAATGTGTCTTTGTTAAAGTCGGACTCGAGAACTCCAATGCCACCAGCGGAACACTTCAGATGACCAAACTCTGCAGCGCGCTGAAAATCCCTGCCTCTGTTCAATCACCATTCTGATGCATGACGTGGAGATGCCGGCGTTGGACGGGGGTGGGCACAGTCAGAAATCTTGCAACACAAGGGTAAAGTCCAACAGTTCTGTTTCGAATCACTAGCTTTCGGAGTGCAGCTCCTTCCTTAGGTCCTTCCTCACCTGTCGAAGGAGCTGCGCTGCGAGATAGTGATTCGAAACAACCTGTTGGACTTTAACCTGCTGTTTTTAGACTCTTTTCTGATGCAAGCATTGCGCACATATATTCCCTTTCGCGCTGCTCGTTCACTTTTTCCATATTTCTGCAACATCTATCCACTGAAGGCTGTTATTTCCACCTTTTTGACGTAAATTGACTTATAAATGTATCTCTTCATTGTGGCAATCTCCGGCGCACTCTGTCAACAGGAGCCTGCGCTGAGATTGTTCCGTGGCTGACGAGACTGCTTTCGAGCTGGGTAAAATACAGCAAGTTCAAGTGGTGAGTTCTAACGGGTTCTAAGGGGGTAACTAGCAATTAAACGGATCTTCAATTGAAAGCTAAATTAGCCCTCGCATCGGGTAATTGAAAGTTACTCGTTTGGCGAGTTGTATTCCTGAAACAGGATTCAACTGAGTTACACTCAACTGTATCTGTTGGATTGTGCAAATGATTTCATTCTGCTTCCAGAGCATTGGATATTGAGGCCGATAAACAGGGAAGCCAATCAGTATTGTTTGTCTGCACTGTTTGGCAGTACTGTTTTTCTGCACTGTGAGAGCTACTTGGCAGGGCGAGAGTGCTTGACAGTTGGGTGGAAAACACGGAGTTGGGTGAAATTGGCTGACGGTGAAACGGAAATATAGGACGCAGAGCTGAGCAGGAGATTATCGAACAGACCTTGGGAATGTAAAGCGGTTTCATGATTCACTGACACAGTCTTCCGACTTGGGGACGGGGGAGGGGGGCGGTGGGGGTGGATGAAGTGTGTCATCACAGGAAGGTGTGATTTTCTTGGCGAATAAGGAATCTGTTCAAATTTGAAAATCCATTTGAAATTTCTTGTTGTATATTGTCTTCATATTGAGGTAATGGGAAAATATTAAAAATGCTTTAAAAGTTAAATTTTTTAAAATTACATTTTAAAAACGAGAGCTTGGGGGGGGGGGTTGGTGTTCTTCCGGCATGATGTAAGAGCTGATGTGCCCCATTGTGGTATCTAGTGACCACATTTGTAGTAAGTGTTGGTTGGTCGAGGAACACCGGCTCACAGTTGATGAGTTGGATTCTGAGTTTCAGGCGTTGCGACAGATCAGTGACGGGGAGAGGTACCCAGACACTGTGTTCCAGGAGGTAGTCCCACCACTTCGGCTCACTACCTTGAATTCAGCCAGTGCTCAGGGACAGACATTCATGCATGGGTGCCTCAGCTCTTGACCTTGTCCAACAGGTAGGAGGTACTTGATCCATTGTTGATGAGGATGATGTGTTAGCTGACCACTGTGCCGTGGTACAGGAGGCCATTCAAGCGTGGAAGCCAAAAGATAAGTGGTAGCAGTAGGGGATTCAATGATTAGGGAGACAAAGAGCATCCTTTATAAGCAGGACCAAGTGTGTCTCATGGTATGTTGGCTGCCCGGTGCCAGTGTGCGGGACATCAAGGGCCGCACGGTAGCATGGTGGTGAGCACAATTTCTTCACAACTGCAGGGTCCGATTCCGGGCTTGGCTCACTGTCTATATGGAGTCTGCACGAATGAAAATGAAAATGTAATCGCTTATTGTCGCAAGTAGGCTTCAAGTGAAGTTACTTTGAAAAGCCCCCAGTTGCCATATTCCGGCGCCAGTTTGGGGAGGCTGGGACGGGAATTGAACTGTGCTGCTGGCCTGCCTTAAAAGCCAGCTCTTTAGCCCTGTGCTAAACCAGCCCCTTGGACCTGCTTGAGGGTCTGTTTGTGAATTACCAGGAACGAGAACCAAAATTAACGAACATGTCCTCGAGGGTTATAATCTCTCGATTTCTACCCCAGGCATCTGCAAATTGGCCTAGGAATGAGAAAATTAGGAAAGTAAACACGCAGCTAAACGAGTGGTGCAGGAAAGTGGGGTTCCATTTCATGCGGCACTGGCATCAGAATGTTGGCAAGATGGATCTGTTCCGTTGGGATGGCGTCCACCTGAATTGGACTGGGAACATTGTTCCAGTGGAAAGGAGAAAATAGGGTGGTCACAAGGACTTTAAGCTAGCAAATAGCGGGGAGGGGAAGGATAAAAATATAAGATGACTGGGAGAGTGAAAGTTATGGATGCGACACACTTTTACCAGAGAGTAATGAAGGAGGTCAGAGTGTGTGAAAAGAACAGTGCAAGAAAATCTTCAAAGTGAAAGACAAATCCGTCGGACATATTTGGAAACCCTGTGCCTGAATCCACGCAGTTTTTGGAACAAGGTCAATGAGCTGACAGCACAAATAGATACAAATGGGAGTGATTTGGTGGGGATCACTGAAACATGGTTGCAGGAGGACCGGGACTGGGAGTTAAATGTCCAAGGGTACTCAGCATTCCACACGGACAGACGGAATGGAACAGGAGGTGGAGTTGCTGTGTTGGATAAAGATAACATCAAGGCTGTATTAAGAATTGATATTGGTACAAAGGGACAAGATGCTGATTTGGTGTGGGTGGAAACAAAACAAAATCAATGAACACACTCTTTGTAAAGTCAATGAATCGACAGCACAACTGGACACAAATGGGTATGATTTGGAACAGATCACCTAGAAATGATTAGAACAAAGAACAAAGCACAATACGGCACAGGAACAGGCCATTCGGTCCTCTAAGACTGTACCTGTCATGATATCGACATTTACCAAAACCCTCAGTACGTCCTTGTGCCCTATCCCTCTATACCCATCCTATCCATCTTTTTGCAAGTTGCCTTTTGAACGCCGTTAATGTATTTGCTTTCACAACCTCCTCTGACAACGCGTTCCAGGCACTCACCACCACCTGCGTAAATAACCTGCTTCGCACATACCGCCTACACTTTGCCCCACGGACCTTAAACCTCTGTCCCATGATGCCTGGCCAGTCCACCATAGGAAAGAGTGCCTGCCCATCCACTCTATCCTTGCCCCTTCTAATACTGTAGACCTCTATCAGGTCACCCCTCAACCCCTGTCTCTCGAATGAAAACAGTCGTACCAGCACTGCTGCACAGCTAAGACCCGCCACACCAGGAAATATCTTGGTAAACCTCCTCTGCAAACTGTTCAAAGCCTCCACACCCTTTTGTAATGTGGCATCCAGAATTGTGCGCAATATTCCAAGGGCGGCCTTACCAAGGTTCTGTCCATGAACTGCTAGTTGTTATACTAAACCCACGTCCAATGAAGGCAAGCATTCCGTATGCTATCTTCACTACATTGTCCACTTGTGTTGCCACTTTCAAAGATCTGTGGACCAGTATACCGAGATCTCTCTGACTTTCTATATTCCAAGAGTTTTGCTATTTACTGCATATTTCAACTCTATGGTAGATCTACCAAAATGCATTAATTCGCATTTATCCTGATTAAAATCCATTTACCATTTCCCTAGCGAAGTCTCCAATCTATAAATGTTCTGCTGTATTCTCTGACAATCCTCAACAGTATCTGCAACTGCTCTAAACTTGGTGTCACCCACAAACTTACTAATCAGACCGGCTGCATGTTCCTCCAAATCGTTCATATATGCTGCGAACAACAAGGACCCCAGTACAGTTCCCCGTGGAACATCGCGAGTCACTGCCTTCCATTCAGAAAAAAATACCTTTCACTGCTACCATCTGCCATCTGTGACCGAGCCAGTTCTGTATCCATCTTACCACCTCACCTTAGATCCCGTGTGACTTCACCTTTTGTACCAGAGTGCCATGAGGCACTTGGTCATGTTTTTAAAAAAGTCATTTAAAGTACAAAAACATTTTCTTTTTCCAATTAAGCGGCAATTTAGCATGGCCAATCCATCTATCCTGCACATCTTTTGGTTTTGGGGGCAAAACCCACGCAAACACAGGAAGGATGTGCGAACTCCACACAGAGAGCGTCCGAGAGCCGGGACCGAACCTGGGGCCTCGGCATCGTGAGGCAATAATGCTAATCACTGCACCACCGTGCTGCCCATTGTCAAAGGTTTTACTGAAATCCATGAAAACAACATCCACCGCCCTCCCCTCATCAATCATGTTTGTCACCTCCTCATAAAATCTTGAGCACGTTAGTGAGGCAGGACCTCCCCTTCACAAAACCATGCTGTCTGTCGCAAATTAGCCCATTTCTTTCCATATGGGGATCAATCCTGTCCTTGAAAATACTGTCCAATTATTTACCTACTGCCGACGCGAGGCTCACCACCTATAATTTCCTGGATTATCGCTGCTGCCTTTCTTAAACAGCGGTATCAGGTCAGCTCTTCTCCAGTCCTGTAGTATCTCACCTGTGGCCAATGAGGACACAAAGATGTCAGGTAAGTCCCTACCAATTTCCTCCCTTGTTTCCGTCAGTATTCTGGGGTAAACACATCCGGCCAAGGAGACGGATCTACTTTAATATAATATAAAATACCCAATACTTCCTCCTTTTTGATTTCAACATGAGCCAGACTATCCACACACCTCACCCAAGAATCGTCTTCCACAAAGTGCTTTTCTTGGTGAACACTGATGAAAAGTACTCACTTAGTGCCCTTCCCGTCCTCTGGTTCAACATAGAGATAGACCCACTCGCCTTAACTGGTCCAATCCTTTCGCTGGTGACCCTCTTGTTTTTTACGTACGAGTAAGATGCTTTGGGATTCACCTTAATCTTCCTTGCCAAGGAGATTTCATAGTCCTTCCCAGCCCTCCTAATTTCCCTCTTAATCACCTTCCTACTTTCGTTACACACCTGTATAAGGCATCGAGGTTTTCATCATAAAGAATTCCCATCAGCCAATAGCGTCTGTGTCCTTTCCAAAGCAACCACATAAGAATGTGACTGGATTCGGTGACATATTTCATACAATCATAGAATTTACTGTGCAGAAGGAGGCCATTCGGCCCAACGAGCCTGCACCGAACTTGGAAAGAGCACGCTGCCCAGGCCCACGCCTTCACACTATCCCCGTAAACCAGTAACTCCACCAAACCATTTTGGACATTATGGGCAATTTAGAATGGCCAATACACCTAACCTGCACATCTTTGAACTGTGGGAGAAAAGCACAGCACCCGGAGAAAATAAACCATACTGACACGGGAGAACGTCAAGACTCTGCACAGACAGTGACCCAAGCCTGGAATCGAACCTGGGCCTGGAGCTGTGAAAGAACAGTAACAACCATTGCATACCGTGCCGACCTAATATTTGAAACGGATCAATAATCATTCTGTCAAACTAACGTTTTTCTCTCCATCCAGCTGCAGAATCTCACTGTTTATTTTGCTTCCCTCCAGCTAATGTAGCTACGATTCTAACCCTGACTATTCGGAATTGTGGACTCTCCAGATGTGTCACTCGCTACCTGCTGGCCATGGCAGCAGCAGATCTACTGGTCATTATTTTCGATCTAATATTCAGACACATCCCGATTGTTTACTGGGAGCAGTTTAATTTCCTGTGGTCTATGCCTGTGTGTAATATCCATGCTGTCTTCCTTTATGCAGCTACGGACTGTTCTGTCTGGTTTACTGTGTCTTTCACCTTTGATCGATTTGTTGCCATTTGTTGTCAGAAGCTGAAGAATAAATATTGCACTGAGAAAGTGGCTGCTGTGGTTCTCGGAACAGTAGCTGTGCTGAGCTGTGTTAAAAACATTTTTTGGTATTTCATGTTCTCAGACTGGTACTCGATTAGTAACACACGCAGCTTTTGCTTTCAAACATTCTCCACTCAAGTATCTCCTGTTTGGATAGCCTTCGAGTTTCTGCATCACATTGTGACTCCGTGTGTCCCATTCGTCCTGATTCTCTTGCTTAATGTTGCAACCATCAGACACATAGTGGTGAGCAATAAATCCCGCAGCCGACTTCGAGCAAACAATGCTGCGAAGAGGTCCAGAGACCCAGAGATGGCGAGTCGAACAAAATCAATCATATTGCTGTTCGTTATCTCGTTGAATTTCATCCTGTTATGGACAGTTTTCATGGTGTATTCTATATGGAGACGGACATATTATTTGATAGATGATTCTGTGTTGATGAGTGATGTTGTTCTGGAAATTGGCTTTATGTTGCAGCTCCTGAGCTGCTGCACAAACACTTGTATCTATGCCGTGACCCAAACTATTTTCAGGGAGCAGTTGTTGAATGTACTGAAGTATCCATTTGTTTCGATTTTTCGATGCATTCAGAGATATACAGAAATGAATAATTGACAATTTGCCGAAATTAATTGCTTGTTTCAATTTTCCCATCGGTGTCGGGAGAGAGCGGACCGGAAGTACTCTGATGGGAAAAAGCGGGGGAGGGGCCACTGTCACTGTCGCAACATTAGCAAGTGTTGCTCTCTTTCGTTGGCTCTGAATATGGTGGTCAATATGGTCGCCTTCCTTAATCCTAATTATGTTTGCTCTAGAGTCGTCAGGTATCTTTGGATAACGCCACAAGGTTCAAACCTGAATACTGATCAAAAAGCCGGTACACCAGTTAGTTAGTTCAAAGTCAATACTATTTATTTACACACACAGTAATATCTACTCATGAACGGAATACTACAGACTAAACTATCACTACTCCGAAAGCCTATCCTTAGCTTCGGGCGTCCACTAAGTCAGAGGAACAATGGCCGTTATTCGGTTCTGAGGCTGCTGGGGTCGAAATGGTGAAGGGAAACAGCTAAGGTCGCCCGCCTGGTAGCGAGTGTTGATCTTGGACTGCTTCTGGTGCAGCTGGTGAACGGGTTTCTCCTCTGTGAGAGCCAAGTCCAAGAGAGCAATACTCTCTTGGGGCCTTCCACTTATACCTGAAGTGTCTTAGCGCGCTTTTGGGTGGGCCTTGAACATGGCCCCAATCAATTGGGCCGTATCTTGATCACTCGTATCGATCTTGACCAATAAAGGGGTGGGTGCCCTGACGGCTGGGCGTATCCTAGGTGGCCGTTGGCATGCTTTGTTTTCTGCTTTCGGTTTGGGGAACGGGCGCCGCGAGGTCTGGCGCCAGATCGGTTACTTAAGTATCTTCCTTTGTTCCCGGAGATCGGCCATCCATATGCTAATGGGCCTACAGTTTCAGTTATGTCGAGGAGCTGCGGCTCCAATATGCAGACAGGCTCAGTGCCTATTTGCTTTCTTACTATTGTCCATTTTTCCCTGCAATCTTTGCAAATATCCATTTGTGTTCTTGAAGTGGCCATCCCAGATGGCTACACGCTCTCCTTGTGATCCTCAACGCGAAGCGTGAAGGATCAAATAACCGCGTCGTCTTCGTTCTCTTCCCAAGTTGGGCACCCGTAAGCACTTTATAGGCTCTACAGTAGGTCACTGATTACAAATACTCTGTTTACAGCTGTGCACGGATAACATAAACGCTGTTTACCGTAGGGCTCTCATCAGTGTATGGTTCACATTAGCACTGCTGTAAACAAAGTCCATGTAAACACTGCCCTGCAGTAAACTGTGTTAATGTAAACCGGAGACCACGGCAAACAGCGTTTATGTAAACAGCGCCGTACAGTAAAAAGTGCAGACGTAAACCATCCTCTGCTGTAAAATGATTCGATGTAAAGAGTGTCCTGTAGTAAAAAGTTTTTGAAAACAGTAACCTGCTGTAATAAGAGTCTATGTAAACAGTGCACTACAGTAAGCAGTGTTTATGGAAACCGCATTCTGTTGTAAACAGAGTCTATGTAAACAATGTCCTACATTTAGATACACCGTACACTGCTGTCACCAGAGTCTATGTGAACAATGCCCTGCAGTAAACAGAATGAAAGTAAACCATGCACTAATGTAAACAGAGTCTGTCTAAACAGAGCCCTACAGGAAGCAGTGTTTACGTAAAATGTACACAACTGTTGAAAGAATCTGTGTAAACAATGCCGTACAGTAAACCGTGCTTATGTAAAATGTACACTGCTGTAAACAGAGACTATGTAAACAGTGCACTACAGTGAACAAAATTTAAACTGTGCCCTACAGTAAACAGTGTCGATGTAAACAGTGCCCGACAGTAAACAGGGTGAAAGTAAACCATACACTACTGTAAACAGAGTCTATGTAAACAGTGCCCCACAGTAATCAGTGTTTCTGTAAATCGTACACTGCTGTAAACAGTGACTATGTAAACAGTGCCCTACGCTAAACAGTCTATGTAAACAGTGCGCAACTGTAAACAATATTTATGTAAACCGTACACTACTGCAAACTGTCTCGGTAAACAGTGCCCTCCAGTAAACAGTGTTTGTGTAAACCGTACAATACGGTAAACATGGTTTATGTAAACAGTGCCCTACAATAAACAGAGTGAAAGTTAACCATGCGCTGCTGTAATCAGAGTCCATGAAAACAGCTACCTGCAGTATAAAGTGTTTATATAAGCCGTGGCTTGCTGTATGAAATGAAAACGAGTCTATGTAACAGTCCCCTTCAGTAAATAGTTTTTATGTAAACCGTACACTGCTGTAAACGGAGTCTATTAAACAGTGCCCTATTAAACAGTGTTTATGTAAAATGTACACTGCTGTAAACAGAGTGAATGTAAACAGTGCCCTACAATAAACAGTGTTTATGTGAGCCGTACACTGCTGTAAAAAAATTCTATGTGAGCAATGCCGTAAATTAAACAGTTTTTATTAAATCGTATACTGCTGTAAACAATGTCCATGTAAACACTGCCCTACAGTATAGTGTTAATGTAAACCGGACGCAACTGCAAACACCGTCTATGTCAACAACGCCTACAGTTAACAGTGTCAACGTAAACCGTACTCTGCTGTATTAAGAGTCTATGTAAACAGTGCAAGGCAGTAAGCAGTGTTTATGTAAACCCTATACTGTTATAAACAGAGACTATGTAAACAATGCCCTCCAGAAAACATTGTTTAGATACACCGTACACTGCTGTAAACGGAGTCAAAGTAAACAGTGCCCTCCAGTATATAATGTTTATGTAAATCGTACGCTGCTATAAACAGAGTTTATGCAAACAGTACACTACAGTAAACAGTGTTTATGTAAATCGTAACTGCTATAAACAGGTTCTACGCAAACAGTGCGCTACAGTAAACAGTATTTAATCAGTGCCCTATAGTTAACAGCGTCTATATAAAAAGTGCCAAACAGTAACCAGTATTTAAGCAATGCCCTACAGTAAACAGTCTATGCAAACAGTGCCAACAGTAAACAGTGCTAATGTGGACCGTACATTGATGAGAGCCCTACGGTAAACAGCGTTTACGTTATCCGTACACTGTTGCAAACCGAGTATTTGTAATCAGTGATCTACTGGAAACAGTTGTTATGTAAAAAGTACACTGCTGTCCTGAGAGGTGCTCCAAAAGCTAGTCATTTGAAACAAAGCTGTTGAACTTCTTACTCTGCTCACCCCAGTCCAAAGCCGGCATCTCCACATTATGTAAGCGGTCCCCTAGAGTAAACAGTGTGTACGTAAAATGTACACTGCTGTAAGGAAAGTCGGTGAAAACAGTGCCTTACAGTAAACAGAGAAATTAAACCGTATAACACTGGAAAGTCTCTGCAAAAGTGCCCTCCAGTAAACAGTATTTAAACAGCACCATATAGTAAACAGAGTGAAAGTAATCCTTACACTAATGTAAACAGACCCTTTTTAAACAGTGCCTTCTGGTAAAAAAGTGTTAATGTAAACCGGACAGTGCTGTAACAAGAGTCTATGTAATCAGTGCCCTCCAATAGCCAGTGTTTCTGCAAATTGTACTCTTTGTAAACAATGTCTGTGTAATCTGTGCCCTACACTAAACAGTGTTTATATAAACCATGCACTGATGTAAACAGAGTCTACGTAAACAGGGCCCTGAAGTAAACATAGTGAAAACAAACCGTACACTAATGTCAACAGAGTCAGTGTAAACAGAACCTTACAGGAAGCAGTGTTTACGTAAACTCTGCACTACTGTAAACAGAGTCTGTGCAAACATGCCCTACAGTAAACCGTGCAGATGTAAAATGTCCACTGCTATAAACAAAGACTATGTACACAGTGCACTGCAGTAACCAAAATTTAAACTGTGCCGGACAGTAACAGAGTCGAATAGAAACAGTGTCCGACAGCAAACAGGGTGAAAGTAAACCATATGCTTCTGTAAACAGTCTATGTAAACAGTGCCCTACAGTAAACAGTGTTTCTGTAAATCGTACAAAGTTGTAAACAGAGTATATGTAAATTGGTTCCTTCTGTAAACAGTGTTTATGTAAAATGTAAACTACTGTAAACAGAGTGAATGTAAACAGTGCCCTACAATAACCAGGATTTATGTGAACCGTACACCACAGTAAACAAGTCAATTTGAGCAGTCCCCTAAATTAAACAGAGTTTATTAAGCCGTATACCGCTGGAAACAAAGTCCATGTAAAAACTGCCCTACAGTGAACTGTCTTAATGTAAACCGGAGACCACGGCAAACAGCGATTATGTAAACAGCGCCTTACAGTAAACAGTGCCGACGTAAACCGTACTCTGCTGCAAACAGATTTTATGAAAACAGTGTCCTTCAGTCAACAGTGTCTGTGAAACCGTGCACTGCTGTAAGCGGAGTCCATGTAAACAGTGCCCTACAGGAGAACGTTTTTGAAAACCGTAACCTGCTGTAATAAGAGTCTATGTAAACAGTGCACTACAGTAGGCAATGTTTATTTACAGCCTATGCTGTTGTAAACAGAGTCTATGTAAACAATTCCCGACATTTAGATACACCGTACACTGCTGTCACCAGAGCCTATGTGAACAATGCCCTGCAGTAAACAGAATGAAAGTAAACCATGCACAAAGGTAAACAGAGTGTGTGTAAACAGAGCCCGACAGGGAGCAGTGTTTAAATAAACTGCACACAACTGCTAAAAGAGTCTGTGCAAACAGTGCCGTAAAGTAAACCGTGCTTCTGTAAAATGTACACCGATGTAAACAGTGACTATGTAAACAGTGCCCTACGCTAAACAGTCAATGTAAACAGTGCGCAACTGTAAAAAAATATTTATGTAAACCACACACTACTGCAAACTGAGTCTATGGACACAGTGCCCTGTAGTAAACAAGGTTAATGTAAAGCATACACTACTGTAAACAGTCTTTGTAAATATAGCACTACAGCAAACAGTGTTTATGTAAACGGTATACTGCAGGAAACAGATTATATGTAAACGGTGCTCTACAGTAAACAGTGCTTAAGTAAACGGTATACTGCTGGAAACAGATACTATGCAAACGGTGCTCTACAGTAAACAGTGTTTATGTGAACAGTATACTGCTGGAAACAGATTCTATATAAACGGTGCTCTACAGTAAACAGTGTTTATGTACACAGTATACTGCTGGAAACAGATTCTATATAAACGGTGCTCTACAGTAAACAGTGTTTATGTAAACAGTATACTGCTGGAAACAGATTCTTTCTAAAAGGTGCCCTACAGTAAACAGTGTTTATGTAAACAGTATACTGCTGGAAGCAGATTCTATATAAACGGTGCCCTACAGTAAACAGTGTATATGTTAACCGTATACGCTGGAAACAGATTATTTCTAAACGGTGCCCTAGAGCAAACAGTGTTTCTGTAAACAGTTTACTGCTGGATCAGATTCTATATAAACGGTGCTCTTCAGTAAACAGTGTTTATGTAAACGGTATCCTGCTGGAAACAGATTCTGTATAAACGGTGCCCTACAGTAGACAGTGTTTATGTAAACGGTGTACTGCTGGAAACAGATTCTGTAAAAACGGTTTCCTCCCATAAACTGCGTTTATGTAAACAGTATACTGCTGGAAACAGATTCTATATAAATGGTGCACTACAGTAAACAGTGTTTATGTAAACAGTATACTGCTGGAAACAGATTCAATATAAACGGTGCCCTACAGTAAACAGTGTTTATGTAAACAGTATACTGCTGGAAACAGATTCTATATAAACGGTGCTGTACAGCAATCAGTGTTTATGTAAACAGTATACTGCTGGAAACAGATTCTATATAAACGGTGCCCTACAGTAAACAGTGTTTATGTAAACGGTATACTGCTGGAAGCAGATGATATATGAACGGTGCTCTACAGTAAACAGTGTTTATGTAAACAGTATACTGCTGGAAACAGATTTTTTCTAAACGGTGCCCTACAGTAAACAGTGTTGATGTAAACAGTACACTGCTGGAAGCAGATTCTTTCAAAACGGTGCCCTACAGTAAAAAGTGTTTATGTAAACAGTATACTGCTCGAAACTGATTCTATATTAACGGTGCCCTACAGTAAACATTGTTTATATAAACAGTATACTGCTGGAAACAGATTCTTTCTAAACGGTGCCCTACAGTAAACAGTGTTTATATAAACAGTATACTGCTGGAAACAGATTCTGTATAAACGGTGCCCTACAGTAAACAGTGTTTATGTAAACAGTATACTGCTGGAAACAGATTCTATTTAAACGGTGCCCTAAAGTAAACAGTGTTTATGTAAACAGTATACTGCTGGAAACAGATTCTATATAAACGGTGCCCGACAGTAAACAGTGTTTATGTAAACAGTGTACTGCTGGAAACAGATTCTATATAAACGGTGCTCTGCAGTAAACATTGTTTATGTAAACAGTATACTGCTGGAAACAGATTCAATATAAACGGTGCCCTACAGTAAACAGTGTTTATGTAAATAGTATACTGCTGGAAACAGATTCTATATAAACGTTGCCCTACAGTAAACAGTGCTTATGTAAACGGTATACTGCTGGAAGCAGATGATATATAAACGGTGCTCTACAGTAAACAGTGTTTATGTAAACTGTATACTGCTGGAAACAGATTCTTTCTAAACGGTGCCCTACAGTAAACAGTGTTTATGTAAACAGTACACTGCTGGAAGCAGATTCTTTCAAAACGGTGCCCTACAGTAAAAAGTGTTTATGTAAACAGTATACTGCTGGAAACAGATTATTTCTAAACGGTGCCCTGTAAACAGTGTTTATTTAAACAGTATACTGCTCGAAACTGATTCTATATCAACGGTGCCATACAGTAAACAGTGTTTATGTAAACGGCATACTGCTGGAAACAGATTCTATATAAACGGTGCCCTACAGTAAACAGTGTTTATGTGAACAGTAAACTGCTGGAAACAGATTCTATATAAACGGTGCCCTACAGTGAACAGTGTTTATGTAAACGGTATACTGCTGGAAGCAGATTATATATAAACGGTGCCCTACAGTAAACAGTGTTTATGTAAACAGTATACTGCTGGAAACAGATTCTATATAAACGGTGCCCTACAGTAAACAGTGTTTATGTAAACAGTATACTGCTGGAAACAGATTCTATATAAACGATGCTCTACAGTAAACAGTGTTTATGTAAACAGTATGCTGCTGGAAACAGATTCTAGATAGGGTGCACTACAGCAAACAGTGTTTATGTAAACGGAGATTTAATAGAAACGTACAAGATAATGAGTGGCTTAGATAGGGTGGATGTAGGGAAGTTGTTTCCATTAGCAGGGGAGAATAGGACCCGGGGGTATTGCCTTAGAATAAAAGGGATTTAATTTAGAACAGAGATGAGGAGAAATTTCTTCAGCCAGAGAGTGGTGGGTCTGTGGAATTCATTGCCACAGAGGGCGGTGGAGGCCGAGACGTTGAGTGTCTTTCAGACAGAAGTTGATAAATTCTTGATTTCTCGAGGAATTAAGGGCTATGGAGAGAGAGCGGGTAAATGGAGTTGAAATCAGCCATGATTGAATGGTGGAGTGGACTCGATGGGCCGAATGGCCATACTTCCGCTGCGATGTCTTATGGTCTTATGGTCTTATACTGCTGTAAACAGATTGTATATAAACGGAGCCCAATCGTAAACAGTGTTTATGTGAACAGTATACTGCTGGAAACAGATTCTATATAAAAGTTGCCCTACAGTAAACAGTGTTTATGCAAACGGTATACTGCTGTAAACAGATTCTATATAAACGGTGCTCTGCAGTAAACAGTGTTTATGTAAACAGTATCCTGCTGGAAACAGATTCTATATAAACCGTGCCCTACAGTATACAGTGTTTATGTAAACAGTATACTGCTGGAAACTGATTCTATATAAACGGTGCTCTGCAGTAAACAGTGTTTATGTAAACAGTATACTGCTGGAAACAGATTCTATATAAACGGTGCACTACAGCAAACAAGTGTTTATGTAAACGGAGATCTAATAGAAACTTACAAGATAATGAGTGGCTTAGATAGTGTGGATGTAGGGAAGTTGTTTCATTAGCAGTGGACACTAGGACCCGGGGGCATAGCCTTAGAATAAAAGGGAGTCACTTTAGAACAGCGATGAGGAGAAATTTCTTCAGCCAGAGAGTGGTGGGTCTGCAGAATTCATTGACACAGAGGGCGGTGGAGGCCGGGAAGTTGAATGTCTTTAAGACAGAAGTTGATAAATTCTTGATTTCTCGAGGAATTAAGGGCTATGGAGAGAGAGCGGGTAAATGGAGTTGAAATCAGCCATGATTGAATGGTGGAGTGGACTCGATGGGCCGAATGGCCATACTTCCGCTGCTATGTCTTATGGTCTTATACTGCTGTAAGCAGATTGTATATAAACGGTGCCCTCCCGTAAACAGTGTTTATGTGAACAGTATACTGCTGGAAACAGATTCTATATAAAAGGTGCTCGACAGTAAACAGTGTTTATGTAAACGGTATACTGCTGTAAACAGATTCAATATAAACGGTGCCCTCCCGTAAACAGTGTTTATATAAACAGTATACTGCAGGAAACAGATTCGATATAAACGGTGCTCTACAGTAAACAGTGTTTATGTAAACGGTTTACTGCTGGAAGCAGATTCTATACAAACGGTGCTCTACAGTAAACAGTGTTTATGTAACCTGCACACTGCTGTTAACAGATTCTATATAAACGGTGCCCTACAGTAAACAGTGTTTATGTAAACAGTATACTGCTGGAAACATATTCTATATAAACGGTGCCCTACAGTAAACAGTGTTTATGTAAACAGTATACTGCTGGAAACAGATTCTATATAAACGATGCTCTACAGTAAACAGTGTTTATGTAAACAGTATGCTGCTGGAAACAGATTCTAGAAAGGGTGCACTACAGCAAACAGTGTTTATGTAAACGGAGATTTAATAGAAACGTACAAGATAATGAGTGGCTTAGATAGGGTGGATGTAGGGAAGTTGTTTCCATTAGCAGGGGAGAATAGGACCCGGGGGTATTGCCTTAGAATAAAAGGGAGTTAATTTAGAACAGAGATGAGGAGAAATTTCTTCAGCCAGAGAGTGGTGGGTCTGTGGAATTCATTGCCACAGAGGGCGGTGGAGGCCGAGACGTTGAGTGTCTTTCAGACAGAAGTTGATAAATTCTTGATTTCTCGAGGAATTAAGGGCTATGGAGAGAGAGCGGGTAAATGGAGTTGAAATCAGCCATGATTGAATGGTGGAGTGGACTCGATGGGCCGAATGGCCATACTTCCGCTGCGATGTCTTATGGTCTTATACTGCTGTAAACAGATTGTATATAAACGGAGCCCAATCGTAAACAGTGTTTATGTGAACAGTATACTGCTGGAAACAGATTCTATATAAAAGTTGCCCTACAGTAAACAGTGTTTATGCAAACGGTATACTGCTGTAAACAGATCTTATATAAACGGTACCCTCCCATAAACAGTGTTTATATAAACAGTATACTGCTGGAAACAGATTCGATATAAACTGTGCTCTACAGTAAACAGTGTTTATGTAAACAGTATACTGCTGGAAATATATTCTTTCTAAACGGTGCCCTACAGTAAACAGTGCTTATGTAAACAGTGTACTGCTGGAAACAGATTAATTCTAAACTGTGCCCTGCAGTAAACAGTGTTTATGTAAACGGTATACTGCTGGAAACAGATTCTATATAAAGGTGCCCTACGGTAAGCAGTGTTTATGTAAACGGTACTCTGCTGGAAACAGATTCTATATAAACGGTGCCCTACAATAAACAGTGTTTCTGTCAACAATATACTGCTGGAAACAGATTCTATATAAACTGTGCTCTACAGTAAACAGTGTTTATGTAAACAGTATACTGCTGGAAAGAGATTATTTCTAAACGGTGCCCTACAGTAAACATTGATTATGTAAACAGTGTACTGCTGGAAACAGATTAATTGTAAACTGTGCCCTGCAGTAAACAGTGTTTATATCAACAGTATACTGCTGGAAACAGTTTCTATATAAACGGTGCCCTACAGTAAACAGTGCTTATATAAACAGTATACTGCTGGAAACAGATTCTATATAAACGGTGCCCTCCCGTAAACAATGTTTATGTGAACGGTAGACTGCAGTAAACAGATTCTATATAAACGGTGCCCTGCCGTAAACAGTGTTTATGTAAACAGTATACTGCGGTAAATCAGATTCTATATAAATGGTGCTCTACAGTAAACAGTGTTTATCTAAACAGTATACTGCTGGAAACAGATTCGATATGAACGGTGCTCTGCAGTAAACAGTGTTAATGTAAACAGTATACTGCGGTAAAACAGATTCTGTATAAACGGTGTTCTACAGTAAACAGTGTTTATGTAAACGGTATACTGCTGGAACAGATTCGAAAAACGGTGCTGTACAGTAAACAGGGTGTGTGTAAACAGTATACTGCTGGAAACAGATTCTATATAAACGGTGCCCTAAAATAAACACTGTTTATGTAAACGGTATACTACTGGAAACACATTCTATATAAACGGTGCTGTACAGTAAAAAGTGTTTATGTAAACGGTATACTGCTGTAAACAGATTCTATATAAACGGTGCCCTCCCGTAAACAATGTTTATGTGAACAGTATACTACCGGAAACAGATTCTAAATAAACGGTGCCCTACAGTAAACAGTGTTTCTGTGAACGGTAGACTGCTGTAAACAGATTCTATACAAACGGTGCCCTCCCGTAAACAGTGTTTATGTAAACAGTATACTGCTGTAAACAGATTCTATATAAACGGTGTTCTACAGTAAACAGTGTTTATGTAAACGGTATACTGCTGGAAACAGATTCTATATAAAGGTGCCCGACGGTAAGCAGTGTTTATGTAAACGGTACTCTGCTGGAAACAGATTCTATATAAACGGTGCCCTACAATAAACAGTGTTTCTGTCAACAATATACTGCTGGAAACAGATTCTATATAAACTGTGCTCTACAGTAAACAGTGTTTATGTAAACAGTATACTGCTGGAAAGAGATTCTTTCTAAACGTTGCCCTACAGTAAACAGTGCTTATGTAAACAGTGTACTGCTGGAAACAGATTAATTCTAAACTGTGCCCTGCAGTAAACAGTGTTTATATCAACAGTATACTGCTGGAAACAGTTTCTATATGAACGGTGCCCTACAGTAAACAGTGCTTATATAAACAGTATACTGCTGGAAACAGATTCTATATAAACGGTGCCCTACGGTAAACAATGTTTATGTAAACGGTATACTGCTGTAAACAGATTCTATGTAAACGGTGCCCTCCCGTAAACAATGTTTATGTGAACAGTATACTACCCGAAACTGATTCTATATAAACGGTGCCCTACAGTAAACAGTGTTTCTGTGAACGGTAGACTGCAGTAAACAGATTCTATATAAACGGTGCCCTGCCGTAAACAGTGTTTATGTAAACAGTATACTGCGGTAAATCAGATTCTATATAAATGGTGCTCTACAGTAAACAGTGTTTATCTAAACAGTATACTGCTGGAAACAGATTCGATATGAACGGTGCTCTGCAGTAAACAGTGTTAATGTAAACAGTATACTGCGGTAAAACAGATTCTGTATAAACGGTGTTCTACAGTAAACAGTGTTTATGTAAACGGTATACTGCTGGAAACAGATTCTATATAAAGGTGCCCTACGGTAAGCAGTGTTTATGTAAACGGTACACTGCTGGAAACAGATTCTATATAAACGGTGCCCTACAATAAACAGTGTTTCTGTCAACAGTATACTGCTGGAAACAGATTCTATATAAACTGTGCTCTACAGTAAACAGTGTTTATGTAAACAGTATACTGCTGGAAACAGATTCTATATGAACGGTGCTCTACACTAAACTGTGTTTATGTAAACAGTATACTGCTGGAAACAGATTCTATATAAACGGTGATCTACAGTAAACAGTGTTTATGTAAACAGCATACTGCTGGAAAGAGATTCTTTCTAACCGGTGCCCTACAGTAAACAGTGCTTATGTAAACAGTGTACTGCTGGAAACAGATTAATTCTAAACTGTGCCCTGCAGTAAACAGTGTTTATATCAACAGTATACTGCTGGAAACAGTTTCTATATAAACGGTGCCCTACAGTAAACAGTGCTTATGTAAACAGTATACTGCTGGAAACAGATTCTATATAAACGGTGCCCTACGGTAAACAATGTTTATGTAAACGGTATACTGCTGTAAACAGATTCTATATAAACGGTGCCCTCCCGTAAACAATGTTTATGTGAACAGTATACTACCCGAAACTGATTCTATATAAACGGTGCCCTACAGTAAACAGTGTTTCTGTGAACGGTAGACTGCAGTAAACAGATTTTATATAAACGGTGCCCTGCCGTAAACAGTGTTTATGTAAACAGTATACTGCAGGAAACAGATTCTATATAAACGGTGCCCTCCCGTAAACAGTGTTTATGTAAACAGTATACTGCGGTAAAACAGCTTCTATATAAATGGTGCTCTACAGTAAACAGTGTTAATGTAAACAGTATACTGCGGTAAAACAGATTCTGTATAAACGGTGTTCTACAGTAAACAGTGTTTATGTAAACGGTATACTGCTGGAAGCAGATCCTATATAAACGGTGCCCTACAGTAAACAGTGTTTATGTAAATGGAATACTGCTGTAAACAGATTATATATGAACGGTGCTCTACAGTAAACAGTGTTTATGTAAACAGTATACTGCGGTAAAACAGATTCTATATAAATGTTGCTCTACAGTAAACAGTGATTATGTAAACAGTGTACTGCTGGAAACTGATTCTATATAAACGCTGCCCTACAATAAACAGTGTTTCTGTCAACAGTATACTGCTGGAAACAGATTCTATATAAACTGTGCTCTACAGTAAACAGTGATTATGTAAACAATATACTGCTGGAAACAGATTCTATATGAACAGTGCTCTACAGTAAACAGTGCTTATGTAAACAGTGTACTGCTGGAAACAGATTCTTTCTAAACTGTGACCTGCAGTAAACAATGTTTATATCAACAGCATTCTGCTGGGAACAGTTTCTAAGTATACGAAACAAGGTAGGGGAACTGGCAGCGTGGGTTGGTACCTGGGACTTCGATGTTGTGGCCATTTCGGAGACATGGATAGAGCAGGGACAGGAATGGATGTTGCAGGTTCCGGGGTTTAGGTGTTTTAGTAAGCTCAGAGAAGGAGGCAAAAGAGGGGGAGGTGTGGCGCTGCTAGTCAAGAGCAGTATTACGGTGGCGGAGAGGATGCTAAATGGGGACTCTTCCGAGGTAGTATTGGCTGAAGTTAGAAACAGGAAAGGAGAGGTCACCCTGTTGGGAGTTTTTTATAGGCCTCCTAATAGTTCTAGGGATGTAGAGGAAAGGATGGCGAAGATGAATCTGGATATGAGCGAAAGTAACAGGGTAGTTATTATGGGAGACTTTAACTTTCCAAATATTGACTGGAAAAGATATAGTTCGAGTACAATAGATGGGTCGTTTTTTGTACAGTGTGTGCAGGAGGGTTTCCTGAAACAATATGTTGACAGGCCAACAAGAGGCAAGGCCACGTTGGATTTGGTTTTGGGTAATGAACCAGGCCAGGTGTTGGATTTGGAGGTAGGAGAGCACTTTGGGGACAGTGACCACAATTCGGTGATGTTTACGTTAATGATGGAAAGGGATAAGTATACACCGCAGGGCAAGAGTTATAGCTGGGGGAAGGGCAATTATGATGCCATTAGACGTGACTTGGGGGGATAAGGTGGAGAAGTAGGCTGCAAGTGTTGGGCACACTGGATAAGTGGGGCTTGTTCAAGGATCAGCTACTGCGTGTTCTTGATAATTATGTACCGGTCAGACAGGGAGGAAGGCGTCGAGCGAGGGAACCGTGGTTTACCAAGGAAGTGGAATCTCTTGTTAAGAGGAAGAAGAAGGCCTATGTGAAGATGAAGTGTGAAGTTTCGGTTGGGGCGATGGATAGTTACAAGGTAGCGAGGAAGGATCTAAAGAGAGAGCTAAGATGAGCATGGAGGGGACATGAGAAGTATTTGGCAGGAAGGATCAAGGAAAACCCAAAAGCTTTCTATAGGTATGTCAGGAATAAGCGAATGACTAGGGAAAGAGTAGGACCAGTCAAGGACAGGGATGGGAAATTGTGTGTGGAGTCTGAAGAGATCGGCGAGATACTAAATGAATATTTTTCGTCAGTATTCACTCAGGAAAAAGATAATGTTGTGGAGGAGAATGCTGAGCCCCAGGCTAATAGAATAGATGGCATTGAGGTACGTAGGGAAGAGGTGTTGGCAATTCTGGACAGGCTGAAAATAGATAAGTCCCCGGGACCTGATGGGATTTATCCTAGGATTCTATGGGAGGCCAGGGAAGAGATTGCTGGACCTTTGGCTTTGATTTTTACGTCATCATTGGCTACAGGAATAGTGCCAGAGGACTGGAGGACAGCAAATGTGGTCCCTTTGTTCAAAAAGGGGAGCAGAGACAACCCCGGCAACTATAGACCGGTGAGCCTCACGTCTGTAGTGGGTAAAGTCTTGGAGGGGATTATAAGGGACAAGATTTATAATCATCTAGATAGGAATAATATGATCAGGGATAGTCAGCATGGCTTTGTGAAGGGTAGGTCATGCCTCACAAACCTTATTGAGTTCTTTGAGAGGGTGACTGAACAGGTAGACGAGGGTAGAGCAGTTGATGTGGTGTATATGGATTTCAGCAAAGCGTTTGATAAGGTTCCCCACGGTAGGCTATTGCAAAAAATACGGAGGCTGGGGATTGAGGGTGATTTAGAGATGTGGATCAGAAATTGGCTAGCTGAAAGAAGACAGAGGGTGGTGGTTGATGGGAAATGTTCAGAATGGAGTACAGTCACAAGTGGAGTACCACAAGGATCTGTTCTGGGGCCGTTGCTGTTTGTCATTTTTATCAATGACCTAGAGGAAGGCGCAGAAGGGTGGGTGAGTAAATTTGCAGACGATACTAAAGTCGGTGGTGTTGTCGATAGTGTGGAAGGATGTATCAGGTTACAGAGGGATATAGATAAGCTGCAGAGCTGGGCTGAGAGGTGGCAAATGGAGTTTAATGTAGAGAAGTGTGAGGTGATTCACTTTGGAAGGAATAACAGGAATGCGGAATATTTGGCTAATGGTAAAGTTCTTGAAAGTGTGGATGAGCAGAGGGATCTAGGTGTCCATGTACATAGATCCCTGAAAGTTGCCACCCAGGTTGATAGGGTTGTGAAGAAGGCCTATGGAGTGTTGGCCTTTATTGGTAGAGGGATTGAGTTCCGGAGTCGGGAGGTCATGTTGCAGCTGTACAGAACTCTGGTACAGCCGCATTTGGAGTATTGGAGTATTGCGTACAGTTCTGGTCACCGCATTATAGGAAGGACGTGGAGGCTTTGGAGCGGGTGCAGAGGAGATTTACCAGGATGTTGCCTGGTATGGAGGGAAAATCTTATGAGGAAAGGCTGGCGGACTTGAGGTTGTTTTCGTTGGAGAGAAGAAGGTTAAGAGGAGACTTAATAGAGGCATACAAAATGATCAGGGGGTTGGATAGGGTGGACAGTGAGAGCCTTCTCCCGCGGATGGATATGGCTGGCACGAGGGGACATAACTTTAAACTGAGGGGTAATAGATATAGGACAGAGGTAAGAGGTAGGTTCTTTACGCAAAGAGTAGTGAGGCCGTGGAATGCCCTACCTGCTACAGTAGTGAACTCGCCAACATTGAGGGCATTTAAAAGTTTATTGGATAAACATATGGATGATAATGGCATAGTGTAGGTTAGATGGCTTTTGTTTCGGTGCAACATCGTGGGCCGAAGGGCCTGTACTGCGCTGTATTGTTCTATGTTCTATGTTCTATATAAACGGTGCCCTACAGTAAACAGTGCTTATGTAAACAGTATTCTGATGGAAACAGATTCTATATAAACGCTGCCCTACAGTAAACAGTGTTTATGTAAACGGTATACTGCTATAAACAGATTGTAAATAAACGGTGCCCTCCCGTAAACAATGTTTATGTGAACAGTATACTACCGGAAACAGATTCTATATAAACGCTGCCCTACAGTAAACAGTGTTTCTGTGAAAGGTAGACTGCTGGAAACAGATTCTATATAAATGGTTCCCTCCCGTAAACAGTGTTTATGTAAACAGTATACTGCTGGAAACAGATTCTATATGAACGGTGGTCTACACTAAACTGTGTTTATCTAAACAGTATACTGCTGGAAACAGATTCTATATAAACGGTGATCTACAGTAAACAGTGTTAATGTAAACAGTATACTGCTGGAAAGAGATTGTTTCTAACCGGTGCCCTACAGTAAACAGTGCTTATGTAAACAGTGTACTGCTGGAAACAGATTAATTCTAAACTGTGCCCTGCAGTAAACAGTGTTTATATCAACAGTATACTGCTGGAAACAGTTTCTATATAAACGTTGCCCTACAGTAAACAGTGCTTATGTAAACAGTATACTGCTGGAAACAGATTCTATATAAACGGTGCCCTACGGTAAACAATGTTTATGTAAACGGTATACTGCTGTAAACAGATTCTATATAAACGGTGCCCTCCCGTAAACAATGTTTATGTGAACAGTATACTACCCGAAACTGATTCTATATAAACGGTGCCCTACAGTAAACAGTGTTTCTGTGAACGGTAGAATGCAGTAAACAGATTCTATATAAACGGTGCCCTGCCGTAAACAGTGTTTATGTAAACAGTATACTGCGGTAAAACAGCTTCTCTATAAATGGTGCTCTACAGTAAACAGTGTTAATGTAAACAGTATACTGCGGTAAAACAGATTCTGTATAAATGGTGTTCTACAGTAAACAGTGTTTATGTAAACGGTATACTGCTGGAAATAGATTCTATATAAACGGTGCCCTACAGTTAACAGTGTTTATGTAAATGGAATACTGCTGTAAACAGATTATATATGAACGGTGCTCTACAGTAAAATGTGTTTATGTAAACAGTATACTGCGGTAAAACAGATTCTTTATAAATGGTGCTCTACAGTAAACAGTGATTATGTAAACAGTATACTGCTGGAAACTGATTCTATATAAACGCTGCCCTACAATAAACAGTGTTTCTGTCAACAGTATACTGCTGGAAACAGATTCTATATAAACTGTGCTCTACAGTAAACAGTGTTTATGTAAACAGTATACTGCTGGAAACAAATTCTATCTGAACGGTGCTCTACAGTAAACAGTGTTTATTTAAACAGTGTACTGCTGGAAACAGATTCTATATAAACGGTGCTCTACAGTAAACAGTGCTTATGTAAACAGTGTACTGCTGGAAACAGATTCTTTCTAAACTGTGACCTGCAGTAAACAATGTTTATATCAACAGCATACTGCTGGGAACAGTTTCTATATAAACGGTGCCCTACAGTAAACAGTGCTTATGTAAACAGTATTCTGATGGAAACAGATTCTATATAAACGCTGCCCTACAGTAAACAGTGTTTATGTAAACGGTATACTGCTGTAAACAGATTGTAAATAAACGGTGCCCTCCCGTAAACAATGTTTATGTGAACAGTATACTACCGGAAACAGATTCTATATAAACGCTGCCCTACAGTAAACAGTGTTTCTGTGAAAGGTAGACTGCTGGAAACAGATTCTATATAAATGGTTCCCTCCCGTAAACAGTGTTTATGTAAACAGTATACTGCTGTAAACCGATTCTATATAAACGGTGCTCTACAGTAAACAGTGTTCATTTTAACAGTATACTGCTGGAAACAGATTATATATGAATGGTGCTCTACAGTAATCAGTGTTTATGTAAACAGTATACTGCGGTAAAACAGATTCTACATAAATGGTGCTCTACAGTAAACAGTGTTTATGTAAACTGTATACTGCTGGAAACAGATTCTCTATGAACGGTGCTCTACAGTAAACAGTGTTTGTGTAAACAGTATACTGCGGTCAAACAGATTCTATATAAACGGTGTTCTACAGTAAACATTGTTTATGTAAACATGATACTGCTGGAAACAGATTCTATATAAACGGTGTTCTACAGTAAACAATGTTTATCTAAACGGCATACTGCTGGAAACAGATTCTATATAAACGGTGCCCTACAGTAAACAGTGTTTATGTAATCGGTATACTGCTGTAAACAGATTCTATATAAACGGTGCTCTACAGTAAACAGTGTTCATTTTAACAGTATACTGCTGGAAACAGATTCTATATAAACGGTGCTCTACAGTAAACAGTGTTTATGTAAACAATATACTGCGGTAAAACAGATACTAAATAAATGGTGCTCTACAGTAAACAGTGTTTATGTAAACAGTATACAGCTGGAAACAGATTCTATATGAACGGTGCACCACAGTAAACAGTGTTTATGTAAACAGTATCCTGCTGGAAACAGATTCTATATAAACCGTGCCCTACAGTATACAGTGTTTATGTAAACAGTATACTGCTGGAAACTGATTCTATATAAACGGTGCTCTGCAGTAAACAGTGTTTATGTAAACAGTATACTGCTGGAAACAGATTCTATATAAACGGTGCACTACAGCAAACAAGTGTTTATGTAAACGGAGATCTAATAGAAACTTACAAGATAATGAGTGGCTTAGATAGTGTGGATGTAGGGAAGTTGTTTCATTAGCAGTGGACACTAGGACCCGGGGGCATAGCCTTAGAATAAAAGGGAGTCACTTTAGAACAGCGATGAGGAGAAATTTCTTCAGCCAGAGAGTGGTGGGTCTGCAGAATTCATTGACACAGAGGGCGGTGGAGGCCGGAAAGTTGAATGTCTTTAAGACAGAAGTTGATAAATTCTTGATTTCTCGAGGAATTAAGGGCTATGGAGAGAGAGCGGGTAAATGGAGTTGAAATCAGCCATGATTGAATGGTGGAGTGGACTCGATGGGCCGAATGGCCATACTTCCGCTGCTATGTCTTATGGTCTTATACTGCTGTAAGCAGATTGCATATAAACGGTGCCCTCCCGTAAACAGTGTTTATGTGAACAGTATACTGCTGGAAACAGATTCTATATAAAAGGTGCTCGACAGTAAACAGTGTTTATGTAAACGGTATACTGCTGTAAACAGATTCAATATAAACGGTGCCCTCCCGTAAACAGTGTTTATATAAACAGTATACTGCAGGAAACAGATTCGATATAAACGGTGCTCTACAGTAAACAGTGTTTATGTAAACGGTTTACTGCTGGAAGCAGATTCTATACAAACGGTGCTCTACAGTAAACAGTGTTTATGTAACCTGCACACTGCTGTTAACAGATTCTATATAAACGGTGCCCTACAGTAAACAGTGTTTATGTAAACAGTATACTGCTGGAAACATATTCTATATAAACGGTGCCCTACAGTAAACAGTGTTTATGTAAACAGTATACTGCTGGAAACAGATTCTATATAAACGATGCTCTACAGTAAACAGTGTTTATGTAAACAGTATGCTGCTGGAAACAGATTCTAGAAAGGGTGCACTACAGCAAACAGTGTTTATGTAAACGGAGATTTAATAGAAACGTACAAGATAATGAGTGGCTTAGATAGGGTGGATGTAGGGAAGTTGGTTCCATTAGCAGGGGAGAATAGGACCCGGGGGTATTGCCTTAGAATAAAAGGGAGTTAATTTAGAACAGAGATGAGGAGAAATTTCTTCAGCCAGAGAGTGGTGGGTCTGTGGAATTCATTGCCACAGAGGGCGGTGGAGGCCGAGACGTTGAGTGTCTTTCAGACAGAAGTTGATAAATTCTTGATTTCTCGAGGAATTAAGGGCTATGGAGAGAGAGCGGGTAAATGGAGTTGAAATCAGCCATGATTGAATGGTGGAGTGGACTCGATGGGCCGAATGGCCATACTTCCGCTGCGATGTCTTATGGTCTTATACTGCTGTAAACAGATTGTATATAAACGGAGCCCAATCGTAAACAGTGTTTATGTGAACAGTATACTGCTGGAAACAGATTCTATATAAAAGTTGCCCTACAGTAAACAGTGTTTATGCAAACGGTATACTGCTGTAAACAGATCTTATATAAACGGTACCCTCCCATAAACAGTGTTTATATAAACAGTATACTGCTGGAAACAGATTCGATATAAACTGTGCTCTACAGTAAACAGTGTTTATGTAAACAGTATACTGCTGGAAATATATTCTTTCTAAACGGTGCCCTACAGTAAACAGTGCTTATGTAAACAGTGTACTGCTGGAAACAGATTAATTCTAAACTGTGCCCTGCAGTAAACAGTGTTTATGTAAACGGTATACTGCTGGAAACAGATTCTATATAAAGGTGCCCTACGGTAAGCAGTGTTTATGTAAACGGTACTCTGCTGGAAACAGATTCTATATAAACGGTGCCCTACAATAAACAGTGTTTCTGTCAACAATATACTGCTGGAAACAGATTCTATATAAACTGTGCTCTACAGTAAACAGTGTTTATGTAAACAGTATACTGCTGGAAAGAGATTATTTCTAAACGGTGCCCTACAGTAAACATTGATTATGTAAACAGTGTACTGCTGGAAACAGATTAATTGTAAACTGTGCCCTGCAGTAAACAGTGTTTATATCAACAGTATACTGCTGGAAACAGTTTCTATATAAACGGTGCCCTACAGTAAACAGTGCTTATATAACCAGTATACTGCTGGAAACAGATTCTATATAAACGGTGCCCTCCCGTAAACAATGTTTATGTGAACGGTAGACTGCAGTAAACAGATTCTATATAAACGGTGCCCTGCCGTAAACAGTGTTTATGTAAACAGTATACTGCGGTAAATCAGATTCTATATAAATGGTGCTCTACAGTAAACAGTGTTTATCTAAACAGTATACTGCTGGAAACAGATTCGATATGAACGGTGCTCTGCAGTAAACAGTGTTAATGTAAACAGTATACTGCGGTAAAACAGATTCTGTATAAACGGTGTTCTACAGTAAACAGTGTTTGTGTAAACGGTATACTGCTGGAACAGATTCGAAAAACGGTGCTGTACAGTAAACAGGGTGTGTGTAAACAGTATACTGCTGGAAACAGATTCTATATAAACGGTGCCCTAAAATAAACACTGTTTATGTAAACGGTATACTACTGGAAACACATTCTATATAAACGGTGCTGTACAGTAAAAAGTGTTTATGTAAACGGTATACTGCTGTAAACAGATTCTATATAAACGGTGCCCTCCCGTAAACAATGTTTATGTGAACAGTATACTACCGGAAACAGATTCTATATAAACGGTGCCCTACAGTAAACAGTGTTTCTGTGAACGGTAGACTGCTGTAAACAGATTCTATACAAACGGTGCCCTCCCGTAAACAGTGTTTATGTAAACAGTATACTGCTGTAAACAGATTCTATATAAACGGTGTTCTACAGTAAACAGTGTTTATGTAAACGGTATACTGCTGGAAACAGATTCTATATAAAGGTGCCCTACGGTAAGCAGTGTTTATGTAAACGGTACTCTGCTGGAAACAGATTCTATATAAACGGTGCCCTACAATAAACAGTGTTTCTGTCAACAATATACTGCTGGAAACAGATTCTATATAAACTGTGCTCTACAGTAAACAGTGTTTATGTAAACAGTATACTGCTGGAAAGAGATTCTTTCTAAACGTTGCCCTACAGTAAACAGTGCTTATGTAAACAGTGTACTGCTGGAAACAGATTAATTCTAAACTGTGCCCTGCAGTAAACAGTGTTTATATCAACAGTATACTGCTGGAAACAGTTTCTATATGAACGGTGCCCTACAGTAAACAGTGCTTATATAAACAGTATACTGCTGGAAACAGATTCTATATAAACGGTGCCCTACGGTAAACAATGTTTATGTAAACGGTATACTGCTGTAAACAGATTCTATGTAAATGGTGCCCTCCCGGAAACAATGTTTATGTGAACAGTATACTACCCGAAACTGATTCTATATAAACGGTGCCCTACAGTAAACAGTGTTTCTGTGAACGGTAGACTGCAGTAAACAGATTCTATATAAACGGTGCCCTGCCGTAAACAGTGTTTATGTAAACAGTATACTGCGGTAAATCAGATTCTATATAAATGGTGCTCTACAGTAAACAGTGTTTATCTAAACAGTATACTGCTGGAAACAGATTCGATATGAACGGTGCTCTGCAGTAAACAGTGTTAATGTAAACAGTATACTGCGGTAAAACAGATTCTGTATAAACGGTGTTCTACAGTAAACAGTGTTTATGTAAACGGTATACTGCTGGAAACAGATTCTATATAAAGGTGCCCTACGGTAAGCAGTGTTTATGTAAACGGTACACTGCTGGAAACAGATTCTATATAAACGGTGCCCTACAATAAACAGTGTTTCTGTCAACAGTATACTGCTGGAAACAGATTCTATATAAACTGTGCTCTACAGTAAACAGTGTTTATGTAAACAGTATACTGCTGGAAACAGATTCTATATGAACGGTGCTCTACACTAAACTGTGTTTATGTAAACAGTATACTGCTGGAAACAGATTCTATATAAACGGTGATCTACAGTAAACAGTGTTTATGTAAACAGCATACTGCTGGAAAGAGATTCTTTCTAACCGGTGCCCTACAATAAACAGTGCTTATGTAAACAGTGTACTGCTGGAAACAGATTAATTCTAAACTGTGCCCTGCAGTAAACAGTGTTTATATCAACAGTATACTGCTGGAAACAGTTTCTATATAAACGGTGCCCTACAGTAAACAGTGCTTATGTAAACAGTATACTGCTGGAAACAGATTCTATATAAACGGTGCCCTACGGTAAACAATGTTTATGTAAACGGTATACTGCTGTAAACAGATTCTATATAAACGGTGCCCTCCCGTAAACAATGTTTATGTGAACAGTATACTACCCGAAACTGATTCTATATAAACGGTGCCCTACAGTAAACAGTGTTTCTGTGAACGGTAGACTGCAGTAAACAGATTTTATATAAACGGTGCCCTGCCGTAAACAGTGTTTATGTAAACAGTATACTGCGGTAAATCAGATTCTATATAAACGGTGCCCTCCCGTAAACAGTGTTTATGTAAACAGTATACTGCAGGAAACAGATTCTATATAAACGGTGCCCTCCCGTAAACAGTGTTTATGTAAACAGTATACTGCAGGAAACAGATTCTATATAAACGGTGCCCTCCCGTAAACAGTGTTTATGTAAACAGTATACTGCGGTAAAACAGCTTCTATATAAATGGTGCTCTACAGTAAACAGTGTTAATGTAAACAGTATACTGCGGTAAAACAGATTCTGTATAAACGGTGTTCTACAGTAAACAGTGTTTATGTAAACGGTATACTGCTGGAAGCAGATCCTATATAAACGGTGCCCTACAGTAAACAGTGTTTATGTAAATGGAATACTGCTGTAAACAGATTATATATGAACGGTGCTCTACAGTAAACAGTGTTTATGTAAACAGTATACTGCGGTAAAACAGATTCTATATAAATGTTGCTCTACAGTAAACAGTGATTATGTAAACAGTGTACTGCTGGAAACTGATTCTATATAAACGCTGCCCTACAATAAACAGTGTTTCTGTCAACAGTATACTGCTGGAAACAGATTCTATATAAACTGTGCTCTACAGTAAACAGTGATTATGTAAACAATATACTGCTGGAAACAGATTCTATATGAACAGTGCTCTACAGTAAACAGTGCTTATGTAAACAGTGTACTGCTGGAAACAGATTCTTTCTAAACTGTGACCTGCAGTAAACAATGTTTATATCAACAGCATTCTGCTGGGAACAGTTTCTAAGTATACGAAACAAGGTAGGGGAACTGGCAGCGTGGGTTGGTACCTGGGACTTCGATGTTGTGGCCATTTCGGAGACATGGATAGAGCAGGGACAGGAATGGATGTTGCAGGTTCCGGGGTTTAGGTGTTTTAGTAAGCTCAGAGAAGGAGGCAAAAGAGGGGGAGGTGTGGCGCTGCTAGTCAAGAGCAGTATTACGGTGGCGGAGAGGATGCTAAATGGGGACTCTTCCGAGGTAGTATTGGCTGAAGTTAGAAACAGGAAAGGAGAGGTCACCCTGTTGGGAGTTTTTTATAGGCCTCCTAATAGTTCTAGGGATGTAGAGGAAAGGATGGCGAAGATGAATCTGGATATGAGCGAAAGTAACAGGGTAGTTATTATGGGAGACTTTAACTTTCCAAATATTGACTGGAAAAGATATAGTTCGAGTACAATAGATGGGTCGTTTTTTGTACAGTGTGTGCAGGAGGGTTTCCTGAAACAATATGTTGACAGGCCAACAAGAGGCAAGGCCACGTTGGATTTGGTTTTGGGTAATGAACCAGGCCAGGTGTTGGATTTGGAGGTAGGAGAGCACTTTGGGGACAGTGACCACAATTCGGTGATGTTTACGTTAATGATGGAAAGGGATAAGTATACACCGCAGGGCAAGAGTTATAGCTGGGGGAAGGGCAATTATGATGCCATTAGACGTGACTTGGGGGGATAAGGTGGAGAAGTAGGCTGCAAGTGTTGGGCACACTGGATAAGTGGGGCTTGTTCAAGGATCAGCTACTGCGTGTTCTTGATAATTATGTACCGGTCAGACAGGGAGGAAGGCGTCGAGCGAGGGAACCGTGGTTTACCAAGGAAGTGGAATCTCTTGTTAAGAGGAAGAAGAAGGCCTATGTGAAGATGAAGTGTGAAGTTTCGGTTGGGGCGATGGATAGTTACAAGGTAGCGAGGAAGGATCTAAAGAGAGAGCTAAGATGAGCATGGAGGGGACATGAGAAGTATTTGGCAGGAAGGATCAAGGAAAACCCAAAAGCTTTCTATAGGTATGTCAGGAATAAGCGAATGACTAGGGAAAGAGTAGGACCAGTCAAGGACAGGGATGGGAAATTGTGTGTGGAGTCTGAAGAGATCGGCGAGATACTAAATGAATATTTTTCGTCAGTATTCACTCAGGAAAAAGATAATGTTGTGGAGGAGAATGCTGAGCCCCAGGCTAATAGAATAGATGGCATTGAGGTACGTAGGGAAGAGGTGTTGGCAATTCTGGACAGGCTGAAAATAGATAAGTCCCCGGGACCTGATGGGATTTATCCTAGGATTCTATGGGAGGCCAGGGAAGAGATTGCTGGACCTTTGGCTTTGATTTTTACGTCATCATTGGCTACAGGAATAGTGCCAGAGGACTGGAGGACAGCAAATGTGGTCCCTTTGTTCAAAAAGGGGAGCAGAGACAACCCCGGCAACTATAGACCGGTGAGCCTCACGTCTGTAGTGGGTAAAGTCTTGGAGGGGATTATAAGGGACAAGATTTATAATCATCTAGATAGGAATAATATGATCAGGGATAGTCAGCATGGCTTTGTGAAGGGTAGGTCATGCCTCACAAACCTTATTGAGTTCTTTGAGAGGGTGACTGAACAGGTAGACGAGGGTAGAGCAGTTGATGTGGTGTATATGGATTTCAGCAAAGCGTTTGATAAGGTTCCCCACGGTAGGCTATTGCAAAAAATACGGAGGCTGGGGATTGAGGGTGATTTAGAGATGTGGATCAGAAATTGGCTAGCTGAAAGAAGACAGAGGGTGGTGGTTGATGGGAAATGTTCAGAATGGAGTACAGTCACAAGTGGAGTACCACAAGGATCTGTTCTGGGGCCGTTGCTGTTTGTCATTTTTATCAATGACCTAGAGGAAGGCGCAGAAGGGTGGGTGAGTAAATTTGCAGACGATACTAAAGTCGGTGGTGTTGTCGATAGTGTGGAAGGATGTATCAGGTTACAGAGGGATATAGATAAGCTGCAGAGCTGGGCTGAGAGGTGGCAAATGGAGTTTAATGTAGAGAAGTGTGAGGTGATTCACTTTGGAAGGAATAACAGGAATGCGGAATATTTGGCTAATGGTAAAGTTCTTGAAAGTGTGGATGAGCAGAGGGATCTAGGTGTCCATGTACATAGATCCCTGAAAGTTGCCACCCAGGTTGATAGGGTTGTGAAGAAGGCCTATGGAGTGTTGGCCTTTATTGGTAGAGGGATTGAGTTCCGGAGTCGGGAGGTCATGTTGCAGCTGTACAGAACTCTGGTACAGCCGCATTTGGAGTATTGGAGTATTGCGTACAGTTCTGGTCACCGCATTATAGGAAGGACGTGGAGGCTTTGGAGCGGGTGCAGAGGAGATTTACCAGGATGTTGCCTGGTATGGAGGGAAAATCTTATGAGGAAAGGCTGGCGGACTTGAGGTTGTTTTCGTTGGAGAGAAGAAGGTTAAGAGGAGACTTAATAGAGGCATACAAAATGATCAGGGGGTTGGATAGGGTGGACAGTGAGAGCCTTCTCCCGCGGATGGATATGGCTGGCACGAGGGGACATAACTTTAAACTGAGGGGTAATAGATATAGGACAGAGGTCAGAGGTAGGTTCTTTACGCAAAGAGTAGTGAGGCCGTGGAATGCCCTACCTGCTACAGTAGTGAACTCGCCAACATTGAGGGCATTTAAAAGTTTATTGGATAAACATATGGATGATAATGGCATAGTGTAGGTTAGATGGCTTTTGTTTCGGTGCAACATCGTGGGCCGAAGGGCCTGTACTGCGCTGTATTGTTCTATGTTCTATGTTCTATATAAACGGTGCCCTACAGTAAACAGTGCTTATGTAAACAGTATTCTGATGGAAACAGATTCTATATAAACGCTGCCCTACAGTAAACAGTGTTTATGTAAACGGTATACTGCTATAAACAGATTGTAAATAAACGGTGCCCTCCCGTAAACAATGTTTATGTGAACAGTATACTACCGGAAACAGATTCTATATAAACGCTGCCCTACAGTAAACAGTGTTTCTGTGAAAGGTAGACTGCTGGAAACAGATTCTATATAAATGGTTCCCTCCCGTAAACAGTGTTTATGTAAACAGTATACTGCTGGAAACAGATTCTATATGAACGGTGGTCTACACTAAACTGTGTTTATCTAAACAGTATACTGCTGGAAACAGATTCTATATAAACGGTGATCTACAGTAAACAGTGTTAATGTAAACAGTATACTGCTGGAAAGAGATTCTTTCTAACCGGTGCCCTACAGTAAACAGTGCTTATGTAAACAGTGTACTGCTGGAAACAGATTAATTCTAAACTGTGCCCTGCAGTAAACAGTGTTTATATCAATAGTATACTGCTGGAAACAGTTTCTATATAAACGTTGCCCTACAGTAAACAGTGCTTATGTAAACAGTATACTGCTGGAAACAGATTCTATATAAACGGTGCCCTACGGTAAACAATGTTTATGTAAACGGTATACTGCTGTAAACAGATTCTATATAAACGGTGCCCTCCCGTAAACAATGTTTATGTGAACAGTATACTACCCGAAACTGATTCTATATAAACGGTGCCCTACAGTAAACAGTGTTTCTGTGAACGGTAGAATGCAGTAAACAGATTCTATATAAACGGTGCCCTGCCGTAAACAGTGTTTATGTAAACAGTATACTGCGGTAAAACAGCTTCTCTATAAATGGTGCTCTACAGTAAACAGTGTTAATGTAAACAGTATACTGCGGTAAAACAGATTCTGTATAATTGGTGTTCTACAGTAAACAGTGTTTATGTAAACGGTATACTGCTGGAAATAGATTCTATATAAACGGTGCCCTACAGTTAACAGTGTTTATGTAAATGGAATACTGCTGTAAACAGATTATATATGAACGGTGATCTACAGTAAACAGTGTTTATGTAAACAGTATACTGCGGTAAAACAGATTCTATATAAATGGTGCTCTACAGTAAACAGTGATTATGTAAACAGTATACTGCTGGAAACTGATTCTATATAAACGCTGCCCTACAATAAACAGTGTTTCTGTCAACAGTATACTGCTGGAAACAGATTCTATATAAACTGTGCTCTACAGTAAACAGTGTTTATGTAAACAGTATACTGCTGGAAACAAATTCTATCTGAACGGTGCTCTACAGTAAACAGTGTTTATTTAAACAGTATACTGCTGGAAACAGATTCTATATAAACGGTGCTCTACAGTAAACAGTGCTTATGTAAACAGTGTACTGCTGGAAACAGATTCTTTCTAAACTGTGACCTGCAGTAAACAATGTTTATATCAACAGCATACTGCTGGGAACAGTTTCTATATAAACGGTGCCCTACAGTAAACAGTGCTTATGTAAACAGTATTCTGATGGAAACAGATTCTATATAAACGCTGCCCTACAGTAAACAGTGTTTATGTAAACGGTATACTGCTGTAAACAGATTGTACATAAACGGTGCCCTCCCGTAAACAATGTTTATGTGAACAGTATACTACCGGAAACAGATTCTATATAAACGCTGCCCTACAGTAAACAGTGTTTCTGTGAAAGGTAGACTGCTGGAAACAGATTCTATATAAATGGTTCCCTCCCGTAAACAGTGTTTATGTAAACAGTATACTGCTGTAAACCGATTCTATATAAACGGTGCTCTACAGTAAACAGTGTTCATTTTAACAGTATACTGCTGGAAACAGATTATATATGAATGGTGCTCTACAGTAATCAGTGTTTATGTAAACAGTATACTGCGGTAAAACAGATTCTTTTTAAATGGTGCTCTACAGTAAACAGTGTTTATGTAAACTGTATACTGCTGGAAACAGATTCTCTATGAACGGTGCTCTACAGTAAACAGTGTTTGTGTAAACAGTATACTGCGGTCAAACAGATTCTATATAAACGGTGTTCTACAGTAAACATTGTTTATGTAAACATGATACTGCTGGAAACAGATTCTATATAAACGGTGTTCTACAGTAAACAATGTTTATCTAAACGGCATACTGCTGGAAACAGATTCTATATAAACGGTGCCCTACAGTAAACAGTGTTTATGTAATCGGTATACTGCTGTAAACAGATTCTATATAAAGGTGCCCTACGGTAAGCAGTGTTTATGTAAACGGTACTCTGCTGGAAACAGATTCTATATAAACGGTGCCCTACAATAAACAGTGTTTCTGTCAACAATATACTGCTGGAAACAGATTCTATATAAACTGTGCTCTACAGTAAACAGTGTTTATGTAAACAGTATACTGCTGGAAAGAGATTCTTTCTAAACGTTGCCCTACAGTAAACAGTGCTTATGTAAACAGTGTACTGCTGGAAACAGATTAATTCTAAACTGTGCCCTGCAGTAAACAGTGTTTATACCAACAGTATACTGCTGGAAACAGTTTCTATATAAACGGTGCCCTACAATAAACTGTGTTTCTGTCAACAGTATACTGCTGGAAACAGATTCTATATAAACTGTGCTCTACAGTAAACAGTGTTTATGTAAACAGTATACTGCTGGAAACAGATTCTATATGAACGGTGCTCTACACTAAACTGTGTTTATGTAAACAGTATACTGCTGGAAACAGATTATATATGAATGGTGCTCTACAGTAATCAGTGTTTATGTAAACAGTATACTGCGGTAAAACAGATTCTTTTTAAATGGTGCTCTACAGTAAACAGTGTTTATGTAAACTGTATACTGCTGGAAACAGATTCTCTATGAACGGTGCTCTACAGTAAACAGTGTTTGTGTAAACAGTATACTGCGGTCAAACAGATTCTATATAAACGGTGTTCTACAGTAAACATTGTTTATGTAAACATGATACTGCTGGAAACAGATTCTATATAAACGGTGTTCTACAGTAAACAATGTTTATCTAAACGGCATACTGCTGGAAACAGATTCTATATAAACGGTGCCCTACAGTAAACAGTGTTTATGTAATCGGTATACTGCTGTAAACAGATTCTATATAAAGGTGCCCTACGGTAAGCAGTGTTTATGTAAACGGTACTCTGCTGGAAACAGATTCTATATAAACGGTGCCCTACAATAAACAGTGTTTCTGTCAACAATATACTGCTGGAAACAGATTCTATATAAACTGTGCTCTACAGTAAACAGTGTTTATGTAAACAGTATACTGCTGGAAAGAGATTCTTTCTAAACGTTGCCCTACAGTAAACAGTGCTTATGTAAACAGTGTACTGCTGGAAACAGATTAATTCTAAACTGTGCCCTGCAGTAAACAGTGTTTATACCAACAGTATACTGCTGGAAACAGTTTCTATATAAACGGTGCCCTACAATAAACTGTGTTTCTGTCAACAGTATACTGCTGGAAACAGATTCTATATAAACTGTGCTCTACAGTAAACAGTGTTTATGTAAACAGTATACTGCTGGAAACAGATTCTATATGAACGGTGCTCTACACTAAACTGTGTTTATGTAAACAGTATACTGCTGGAAACAGATTCTATATAAACGGTGATCTACAGTAAACAGTGTTTATGTAAACAGCATACTGCTGGAAAGAGATTCTTTCTAACCGGTGCCCTACAGTAAACAGTGCTTATGTAAACAGTGTACTGCTGGAAACAGATTAATTCTAAACTGTGCCCTGCAGTAAACAGTGTTTATATCAACAGTATACTGCTGGAAACAGTTTCTATATAAACGGTGCCCTACAGTAAACAGTGCTTATGTAAACAGTATACTGCTGGAAACAGATTCTATATAAACGGTGCCCTACGGTAAACAATGTTTATGTAAACGGTATACTGCTGTAAACAGATTCTATATAAACGGTGCCCTCCCGTAAACAATGTTTATGTGAACAGTATACTACCCGAAACTGATTCTATATAAACGGTGCCCTACAGTAAACAGTGTTTCTGTGAACGGTAGACTGCAGTAAACAGATTTTATATAAACGGTGCCCTGCCGTAAACAGTGTTTATGTAAACAGTATACTGCAGGAAACAGATTCTATATAAACGGTGCCCTCCCGTAAACAGTGTTTATGTAAACAGTATACTGCGGTAAAACAGCTTCTATATAAATGGTGCTCTACAGTAAACAGTGTTAATGTAAACAGTATACTGCGGTAAAACAGATTCTGTATAAACGGTGTTCTACAGTAAACAGTGTTTATGTAAACGGTATACTGCTGGAAGCAGATCCTATATAAACGGTGCCCTACAGTAAACAGTGTTTATGTAAATGGAATACTGCTGTAAACAGATTATATATGAACGGTGCTCTACAGTAAACAGTGTTTATGTAAACAGTATACTGCGGTAAAACAGATTCTATATAAATGTTGCTCTACAGTAAACAGTGATTATGTAAACAGTGTACTGCTGGAAACTGATTCTATATAAACGCTGCCCTACAATAAACAGTGTTTCTGTCAACAGTATACTGCTGGAAACAGATTCTATATAAACTGTGCTCTACAGTAAACAGTGATTATGTAAACAATATACTGCTGGAAACAGATTCTATATGAACAGTGCTCTACAGTAAACAGTGCTTATGTAAACAGTGTACTGCTGGAAACAGATTCTTTCTAAACTGTGACCTGCAGTAAACAATGTTTATATCAACAGCATTCTGCTGGGAACAGTTTCTAAGTATACGAAACAAGGTAGGGGAACTGGCAGCGTGGGTTGGTACCTGGGACTTCGATGTTGTGGCCATTTCGGAGACATGGATAGAGCAGGGACAGGAATGGATGTTGCAGGTTCCGGGGTTTAGGTGTTTTAGTAAGCTCAGAGAAGGAGGCAAAAGAGGGGGAGGTGTGGCGCTGCTAGTCAAGAGCAGTATTACGGTGGCGGAGAGGATGCTAAATGGGGACTCTTCCGAGGTAGTATTGGCTGAAGTTAGAAACAGGAAAGGAGAGGTCACCCTGTTGGGAGTTTTTTATAGGCCTCCTAATAGTTCTAGGGATGTAGAGGAAAGGATGGCGAAGATGAATCTGGATATGAGCGAAAGTAACAGGGTAGTTATTATGGGAGACTTTAACTTTCCAAATATTGACTGGAAAAGATATAGTTCGAGTACAATAGATGGGTCGTTTTTTGTACAGTGTGTGCAGGAGGGTTTCCTGAAACAATATGTTGACAGGCCAACAAGAGGCAAGGCCACGTTGGATTTGGTTTTGGGTAATGAACCAGGCCAGGTGTTGGATTTGGAGGTAGGAGAGCACTTTGGGGACAGTGACCACAATTCGGTGATGTTTACGTTAATGATGGAAAGGGATAAGTATACACCGCAGGGCAAGAGTTATAGCTGGGGGAAGGGCAATTATGATGCCATTAGACGTGACTTGGGGGGATAAGGTGGAGAAGTAGGCTGCAAGTGTTGGGCACACTGGATAAGTGGGGCTTGTTCAAGGATCAGCTACTGCGTGTTCTTGATAATTATGTACCGGTCAGACAGGGAGGAAGGCGTCGAGCGAGGGAACCGTGGTTTACCAAGGAAGTGGAATCTCTTGTTAAGAGGAAGAAGAAGGCCTATGTGAAGATGAAGTGTGAAGTTTCGGTTGGGGCGATGGATAGTTACAAGGTAGCGAGGAAGGATCTAAAGAGAGAGCTAAGATGAGCATGGAGGGGACATGAGAAGTATTTGGCAGGAAGGATCAAGGAAAACCCAAAAGCTTTCTATAGGTATGTCAGGAATAAGCGAATGACTAGGGAAAGAGTAGGACCAGTCAAGGACAGGGATGGGAAATTGTGTGTGGAGTCTGAAGAGATCGGCGAGATACTAAATGAATATTTTTCGTCAGTATTCACTCAGGAAAAAGATAATGTTGTGGAGGAGAATGCTGAGCCCCAGGCTAATAGAATAGATGGCATTGAGGTACGTAGGGAAGAGGTGTTGGCAATTCTGGACAGGCTGAAAATAGATAAGTCCCCGGGACCTGATGGGATTTATCCTAGGATTCTATGGGAGGCCAGGGAAGAGATTGCTGGACCTTTGGCTTTGATTTTTACGTCATCATTGGCTACAGGAATAGTGCCAGAGGACTGGAGGACAGCAAATGTGGTCCCTTTGTTCAAAAAGGGGAGCAGAGACAACCCCGGCAACTATAGACCGGTGAGCCTCACGTCTGTAGTGGGTAAAGTCTTGGAGGGGATTATAAGGGACAAGATTTATAATCATCTAGATAGGAATAATATGATCAGGGATAGTCAGCATGGCTTTGTGAAGGGTAGGTCATGCCTCACAAACCTTATTGAGTTCTTTGAGAGGGTGACTGAACAGGTAGACGAGGGTAGAGCAGTTGATGTGGTGTATATGGATTTCAGCAAAGCGTTTGATAAGGTTCCCCACGGTAGGCTATTGCAAAAAATACGGAGGCTGGGGATTGAGGTTGATTTAGAGATGTGGATCAGAAATTGGCTAGCTGAAAGAAGACAGAGGGTGGTGGTTGATGGGAAATGTTCAGAATGGAGTACAGTCACAAGTGGAGTACCACAAGGATCTGTTCTGGGGCCGTTGCTGTTTGTCATTTTTATCAATGACCTAGAGGAAGGCGCAGAAGGGTGGGTGAGTAAATTTGCAGACGATACTAAAGTCGGTGGTGTTGTCGATAGTGTGGAAGGATGTATCAGGTTACAGAGGGATATAGATAAGCTGCAGAGCTGGGCTGAGAGGTGGCAAATGGAGTTTAATGTAGAGAAGTGTGAGGTGATTCACTTTGGAAGGAATAACAGGAATGCGGAATATTTGGCTAATGGTAAAGTTCTTGAAAGTGTGGATGAGCAGAGGGATCTAGGTGTCCATGTACATAGATCCCTGAAAGTTGCCACCCAGGTTGATAGGGTTGTGAAGAAGGCCTATGGAGTGTTGGCCTTTATTGGTAGAGGGATTGAGTTCCGGAGTCGGGAGGTCATGTTGCAGCTGTACAGAACTCTGGTACAGCCGCATTTGGAGTATTGGAGTATTGCGTACAGTTCTGGTCACCGCATTATAGGAAGGACGTGGAGGCTTTGGAGCGGGTGCAGAGGAGATTTACCAGGATGTTGCCTGGTATGGAGGGAAAATCTTATGAGGAAAGGCTGGCGGACTTGAGGTTGTTTTCGTTGGAGAGAAGAAGGTTAAGAGGAGACTTAATAGAGGCATACAAAATGATCAGGGGGTTGGATAGGGTGGACAGTGAGAGCCTTCTCCCGCGGATGGATATGGCTGGCACGAGGGGACATAACTTTAAACTGAGGGGTAATAGATATAGGACAGAGGTCAGAGGTAGGTTCTTTACGCAAAGAGTAGTGAGGCCGTGGAATGCCCTACCTGCTACAGTAGTGAACTCGCCAACATTGAGGGCATTTAAAAGTTTATTGGATAAACATATGGATGATAATGGCATAGTGTAGGTTAGATGGCTTTTGTTTCGGTGCAACATCGTGGGCCGAAGGGCCTGTACTGCGCTGTATTGTTCTATGTTCTATGTTCTATATAAACGGTGCCCTACAGTAAACAGTGCTTATGTAAACAGTATTCTGATGGAAACAGATTCTATATAAACGCTGCCCTACAGTAAACAGTGTTTATGTAAACGGTATACTGCTATAAACAGATTGTAAATAAACGGTGCCCTCCCGTAAACAATGTTTATGTGAACAGTATACTACCGGAAACAGATTCTATATAAACGCTGCCCTACAGTAAACAGTGTTTCTGTGAAAGGTAGACTGCTGGAAACAGATTCTATATAAATGGTTCCCTCCCGTAAACAGTGTTTATGTAAACAGTATACTGCTGGAAACAGATTCTATATGAACGGTGGTCTACACTAAACTGTGTTTATCTAAACAGTATACTGCTGGAAACAGATTCTATATAAACGGTGATCTACAGTAAACAGTGTTAATGTAAACAGTATACTGCTGGAAAGAGATTGTTTCTAACCGGTGCCCTACAGTAAACAGTGCTTATGTAAACAGTGTACTGCTGGAAACAGATTAATTCTAAACTGTGCCCTGCAGTAAACAGTGTTTATATCAACAGTATACTGCTGGAAACAGTTTCTATATACACGTTGCCCTACAGTAAACAGTGCTTATGTAAACAGTATACTGCTGGAAACAGATTCTATATAAACGGTGCCCTACGGTAAACAATGTTTATGTAAACGGTATACTGCTGTAAACAGATTCTATATAAACGGTGCCCTCCCGTAAACAATGTTTATGTGAACAGTATACTACCCGAAACTGATTCTATATAAACGGTGCCCTACAGTAAACAGTGTTTCTGTGAACGGTAGAATGCAGTAAACAGATTCTATATAAACGGTGCCCTGCCGTAAACAGTGTTTATGTAAACAGTATACTGCGGTAAAACAGCTTCTCTATAAATGGTGCTCTACAGTAAACAGTGTTAATGTAAACAGTATACTGCGGTAAAACAGATTCTGTATAAATGGTGTTCTACAGTAAACAGTGTTTATGTAAACGGTATACTGCTGGAAATAGATTCTATATAAACGGTGCCCTACAGTTAACAGTGTTTATGTAAATGGAATACTGCTGTAAACAGATTATATATGAACGGTGCTCTACAGTAAACAGTGTTTATGTAAACAGTATACTGCGGTAAAACAGATTCTTTATAAATGGTGCTCTACAGTAAACAGTGATTATGTAAACAGTATACTGCTGGAAACTGATTCTATATAAACGCTGCCCTACAATAAACAGTGTTTCTGTCAACAGTATACTGCTGGAAACAGATTCTATATAAACTGTGCTCTACAGTAAACAGTGTTTATGTAAACAGTATACTGCTGGAAACAAATTCTATCTGAACGGTGCTCTACAGTAAACAGTGTTTATTTAAACAGTGTACTGCTGGAAACAGATTCTATATAAACGGTGCTCTACAGTAAACAGTGCTTATGTAAACAGTGTACTGCTGGAAACAGATTCTTTCTAAACTGTGACCTGCAGTAAACAATGTTTATATCAACAGCATACTGCTGGGAACAGTTTCTATATAAACGGTGCCCTACAGTAAACAGTGCTTATGTAAACGGTATACTGCTGTAAACAGATTCTATATAAACGGTGCCCTCCCGTATACAGTGTTTAAGTAAACAGCATACTGCTGGAAACAGATTCGATATAAACAGTGCCCTACAGTAAACAGTGTTTATGTAAACAGTATAATGCTGGAAGCAGATTCTATATAAACGGTGTTCTACAGTAATCATTGTTTATGTAAACAGTAGTCTGCTGTAAACAGATTCTATATAAACGGTGCTCTACAGTGTACAGTGTTCATGGAAACGGTATACTGCTGGAAACAGATTCTACATAAACGGTGCCCTACAGTAAACAGTGTTTATGTAAACAGTATACTGCTGGAAACAGATTCTTTCTAAACGGTTCCCTACAGCAAACAGTGTTTATGTAAACGGTATACTGTTGGATCAGATTCTATATATACGGTGCTATACAGTAAACACTGTTTATGTAAACGGTATACTGCTGGAAACAGGTTCTAAATAAACGGTGCCCTACAGGAAACAGTGTTTATGTAAACAGTATACTGCTGAAAACAGATTCTATATAAACTGTGCCCTACAGTAAACAGTGTTTATGTAAACGGTATACTACTGCTGGAAACAGATTCTATATAAACGGTGCCCTCCCGTTTACAGTGTTTAAGTAAACAGTATACTGCTGGAAACAGATTCGATATAAACGGTGCCCTACAGTAAACAGTGTTTATGTAAACAGTATACTGCTGGAAACAGATTCTATATAAACGGTGCCCTAAAGTAAACAGTGTTTATGTAAACAGTATACTGCTGGAAACAGATTATTTCTAAACGGTGCGCTACAGGAAACAGTGTTTATGTAAACAGTATGCTGCTGGAAACAGATTCTATATAAACGGTGCTCTGCAGTGAACATTGTTTATGTAAACAGTATAGTTCTGGAGGAAGTTTCTATATTAACGGTGCTGTACAGTAAACAGGGTTTATGTAAACAGTATACTGCTGGAAACAGATTCTATCTCAACGGTTCCCTAAATAAAACACTGTTTATGTAAATGGTATACTGCTGCAAACGCATTCTATATCAACGGTGCCCTACAGTAAACAGTGTTTATGTAATCAGTATACTGCTGGAAACAGATTCTTTCTAAACGGTGCCATACAGTAAACAGTGTTTATGTAAACGGCGTACTGCAGGAAACAGATTATATATAAACGGTGCCCTCCCGTATATAGTGTTTATGTAAATAGTATTCTCTGGAAACAGATTCGATATAAACGGTGCCCTACAGTAAACAGTGTTTATGTAAACAGTATCCTGCTGGAAACAGATTTTATATCAACGGTGCCCTACAGTAAACAGTGTTTCTGTAAACAGTATACTGCTGTAAACAGATTCTATATAAACTTTGCCCTCCCGTAAACAGTGTTTATGTAAACATTACACTGCTGGACACAGATTCAAATATGGTGCTCTACAGTAAACAGTGTTTATGTAAACAGTATACTGCTAGAAACAGATTCTATATAAACGGTGCTCTACAGTAAACAGTGTTTATGAAAACAGTATACTGCTGAAACGAGATTCAATATAAATGGTTCCGTACTGTAAACAGTCTTTATGTAAACAGTATACTGTTGGAAGCAGATTCTATATAAATGGTGCTCTAAAGTAAACAGCGTTTATGTAAACAGTATACTGCTTGAAAGAGATTCAACATAAATGGTGCCCTACAGCAAACAGTGTTTATGTAAACAGTACACTGCTGGAAACAGATTCTATATAAACGGTGCTCTGCAGTAAACATTGTTTATGTAAACAGTATAGTGCTGGAAGAAGATTCTATATTAGCGGTGCTGTACAGTAAACAGTGTTTATGTAAACAGTAAACTGCTGGAAACAGATTCTATCTCAACGGTGCCCTAAAGAATACACTGTTTATGTAAACGGTATACTGCTGGAAACAGATTCTATATAAACGGTGCCCTGCAGTAAACAGTGTTTATGTAAACGGTATACTGCTGCAAACACATTCTATATAAACGGTGCCCTACAGTAAACAGTGTTTATGTAAACAGTATACTGCTGCAAACACATTCTATATAAACGGTGCCCTACAGTAAACAGTGTTTATGTAAACAGTATACTGCTGCAAACACATTCTATATAAACGGTGCACTACAGTAAACAGTGTTACGTAAACAGTATACTGCTGGAAACAGATTCTTTCTAAATGGTGCCCTACAGTAAACAGTGTTTATGTAAACAGCGTACTGCTGGAAACAGATTATATATAAACCGTGCCCTCCCGTAAACAGTGTTTCTGTAAACAGTATACTGCAGTACACAGATTCGATATAAACGGTGCCCTACAGTAAACAGTGTTTATGTAATCAATATACTGCTGGAAGCAGATTCTATATAAACGGTGTTCTACAGTAAACAATGTATATGTAAACAGCATACTGCTGGAAACAGATTCTATATAAACGGTGCTCTACAGTAAACCGTGTTTAGGGAAACAGTATACTGCTGGAAACAGATTATTTCTAAACGGTGCCCTACAGTACACAGTGTTTATGTAAACAGTGTACTGCTGGAAACAGATTCTATATATATGGTGCTCTACAGTAAACAGTGTTTATATAAACAGTATATTTGTGGAAACAGATTCTATATAAACGGTGCCCTACAGTCAACAGTCTTTATGTAAACATTATACTGCTGGAATCAGATATTATAGAAACGGTGTTCTACTGTAAAAATTGTTTATGTAAACAGTATACTGCTGAAAACAGATTCTATATAAACGGTGCCCTACAGTAAACAGTGTTTATCTAAACAGTATACTGCTGGAAACAGATTCTATATAAACGGTGCTCTACAGTAAACAGTGTTTATGTAAACAGTACACTGCTGGAATCACATTCTATATAAACGGTGCTCTGCAGTAAACATTGTTTATGTAAACAGTATAGTGCTGGAAGAAGATTCTATATTAGCGGTGCTGTACAGTAAACAGGGTTTATGTAAACAGTATACTGCTGGAAACAGATTCTATCTCAACGGTGCCCTAAATAAAACACTGTTTATGTAAACGGTATACTGCTGGAAACAGATTCTATATAAACGGTGCCCTACAGTAAACCGTGTTTATGTAAACGGTATACTGCTGCAAACACATTCTATATAAACGGTGCCCTACAGTAAACAGTGTTTATGTAAACGGTATACTGCTGCAAACACATTCTATATAAACGGTGCCCTACAGTAAACAGTGTTTACGTAAACAGTATACTGCTGGAAACAGATTCTTTCTAAACGGTGCCCTACAGTAAACAGTGTTTATGTAAACAGCATACTGCTGGAAACAGATTATATATAAACGGTGCCCTCCCGTAAACAGTGTTTCTGTAAACAGTATACTGCAGTACACAGATTCGATATAAACGGTGCCCTACAGTAAACAGTGTTTATGTAATCAGTATACTGCTTGAAGCAGATTCTATATATACGGTGTTCTACAGTAAACAATGTTTATGTAACAGCATACTGCTGGACACAGATTCTATATAAACGGTGCACTACAGTAAACAGTGTTTATGTAAACAGTATACTGCTGGAAACAGATTCTTTCTAAACGGTGCCCTACAGTAAACTGTGTTTATGTAAACAGTGTACTGCTGGAAACAGATTCAATATATTCGGTGCTCTACAGTAAACAGTGTTTATATAAACAGTATATTGGTGGAAACAGATTCTATATAAACGGTGCCCTACAGTAAACAGTCTTTATGTAAACAGTGTACTGCTGGAAGCAGATATTATATAAACGGTGTTCTACAGTAAACAGTGTTTATGTGAACAGTATACTGCTGAAAACAGATTCGATATAAACGGTGCCCTACAGTAAACAGTGTTTATCTAAACAGATTACTGCTGGAATCACATTCTATATAAACGGTGCTCTGCAGTAAACATTGTTTATGTAAACAGTATAGTGCTGGAAGAAGATTCTATATTAGCGGTGCTGTACAGTAAACAGGGTTTATGTAAACAGTATACTGCTGGAAACAGATTCTATCTCAACGGTGCCCTAAAGAAAACACTGTTTATGTAAGCGGTATACTGCTGGAAACAGATTCTATATAAACGGTGCCCTATAGTAAACAGTGTTTATGTAAACGGTATACTGCTGCAAACACATTCTATATAAACGGTGCCCTACAGTAAACAGTGTTTATGTAAACAGCATACTGCTGTAAACACATTCTATATAAACGGTGCTCTACAGTAAACAGTGTTTATGTAAACAGTATACTGCTGCAAACACATTCTATATAAACGGTGCCCTACAGTAAACAGTGTTTACGTAAACAGTATACTGCTGGAAACAGATTCTTTCTAAACGGTGCCCTACAGTAAACAGTGTTTATGTAAACAGCGTACTGCTGGAAACAGAATATATATAAACGGTGCCCTCCCGTAAACATTGTTTCTGTAAACAGTATACTGCAGTACACAGATTCGATATAAACGGTGCCCTACAGTAAACAGTGTATATGTAATCAGTATACTGCTGGAAGCAGATTCTATATAAACGGTGTTCTACAGTAAACAATGTTTACGTAACATCATATTGCTGGAAACAGATTCTATATAAACGGTGCTCTACAGTAAACAGTGTTTAGGTAAACAGCACACTGCTGGAAACAGATTCTTTCTAAACGGTGCCCTACAGTACACAGTGTTTATGTAAACACTGTACTGCTGGAAACAGATTCTATATATACGGTGCTCTACAGTAAACAGTGTTTATATAAACAGTATATTGGTGGAAACAGATTCTATATAAACGGTGCCCTACAGTAAACAGTCTTTATGTAAACAGTGTACTGCTGGAAGCAGATATTATATAAACGGTGTTCTACAGTAAACAGTGTTTATGTAAACAGTATACTGCTGAAAACAGATTCTATATAAACGGTGCCCTACAGTAAACAGTGTTTATGTAAACAGTATACTGTTGGAAACAGATTCTATATACACGGTGCTCTACAGTAAACAGTGTTTATGTAAACAGTATACTGCTGGAATCACATTCTATATAAACGGTGCTCTACAGTAAACAGTATTTATGTAAACGGTATACTGCAGGAAGCAGATTCTATATAAACGGTGTTCTACAGTAAACAGTGTTTATGTAAACAGTATACTGCTGGAAACAGATTCTATATAAACGGTGCTCGACAGTAAACAGTGTTTATGTAAACAGTATACTGCTGGAAACAGATTCTTTCTAAACGGTGCCCTACAGTAAACAGTGTTTATGTAAACAGTGTACTGCTGGAAACAGATTCTATATAAACGGTGCTCTACAGTAAACAGTGTTTATATAAGCAGTATACTACTGGAAACAGATTCTTTGTAAACGGTGCCCTGCAGTAAACAGCGTTTATGGAAACAGTATACTGCTGGAATCTGATTCTATATAAACGGTGCTCTACAGTAAACAGTGTTTATGTAAACGGTATACTGCTGGAAACAGATTCTATATAAACGGTGCCCTACAGTAAACAGTGTTTATGTAAACAGTATACTGCTGGACACAGATTCTATATAAACGGTGCACTACAGTAAACAGTGTTTATGTAAACAGTATACTGCTGGAATCAGATTCATTCTAAACGGTGCCCTAGAGTAAACAGTGTTTATGTAAACAGTATACTGCTGGAAACAGTTTCTATATAAACGATGCTCTACAGTAAACAGTGTTCATTTTAACAGTATACTGCTGGAAACAGATTCTATATAAACGGTGCTCTACAGTAAACAGTGTTTATGTAAACAATATACTGCGGTATAACAGATTCTAAATAAATTGTGCTCTATAGTAAACAGTGTTTATGTAAACAGTATACTGCTGGAAACAGATTCTATATGAACGGTGCACCACAGTAAACAGTGTTTATGTAAACAGGATACTGCTGGAAACAGATTCTATATAAACGGTGCCCTACAGTAAACAGTGTTTATGTAAACAGGATACTTCTGGAAACAGATTCTATATAAACGGTGTTCTACAGTAAACAGTGTTTATGTAAACGGTATACTGCGGTAAAACAGATTCTATATAAACAGTGCCCTATAGTAAACAGTGTTTATGTAAACGGTATACTGCTGTAAACAGATTCTAGAAACGGTGCCCTCCCGTAAACAGTGTTTATGTAAACAGTATACTGCTGCAAACAGATTCTATATAAACGGTGCTCTGCAGTAAAAAGTGTTTATGTAAAGTATACTGCTGTAAACAGATTATATATAAACGGTGCTCTACAGTAAACAGTGTTCATGTTAACAGTATACTGCTGGAAACAGATTATATATGAACGTTGCTGTACAGTAAACAGTGTGTATGTAAACAGTATACTGCGGTAAAACAGATTCTACATAAATGGTGCTCTACAGTAAACATTGTTTATGTAAACAGTATACTGCTGGAAACATATTCTACATAAACGGTGTTCTACAGTAAACAGTGTTTATGTAAACGGTATACTGCTGTAAACAGATTCTATATAAAGGTGCCCTCCCGTAAACAATGTTTCTGTGAACAGTATACTGCTGGAAACAGAGTCTATATAAACGGTGCCCTACAGTAAACAGTGTTTCTGTGAACGGTTTACTGCTGTAAACAGATTCTATATAAACGGTGCCCTCCCGGAAACAGTGTTTATGTAAACAGTATACTTCTGGAAACAGATTCTATATAAACGGTGCTCTGCAGTAAACAGTGTTTATGTAAACAGTATACTGCTGTAAACAGATTCTATATAAACTGTGCTCTACAGTAAACAGTGTTTATGTTAACAGTATACTGCTGGAAACAGATTTAATATGAACGGTGCTCTACAGTCAACAGTGTTTATGTAAACAGTGTACTGCGGTAAAACAGATTCTATATAAATGGAGCTCTTCAGTAAACAGTGTTTATGTAAACAGTATACTGCTGGAAACAGATTCTATATAAAAGGTGCTCTACAGTAAACAGTGCTTATGTAAACAGTGTACTGCTGGAAACAGATTCTTTCTAAACGGTGCCCTACAGTAAACAGTGTTTATGTAAACAGTATACTGCTTGAAACAGATTCTATATAAACGGTGCCCTACAGTAAACAGTGCTTATGTAAACAGTATACTGCTGGAAACAGATTCTATATAAACGGTGCCCTACAGTAAACAGTGTTAATGTAAACGGTTTACTGCTGTAAACAGATTCTATATAAACGGTGCCCTCCCGTAAACAATGTATATGTGAACAGTATACTACCGGAAACAGATTCTATATAAACGGTGCCCTAAAGTAAACTGTGTTTCTGTGAACGGTAGACTGCTGTAAACAGATTCTATATAAACGGTGCCCTCCTGTAAACAATGTTTATGTGAACAGTATACTGCTGGAAACAGAGTCTATATAAACGGTGCCCTACAGTAAACAGTGTTTCTGTGAACAGTATACTGCTGAAAACAGATTCTATATAAACGGTGCTCTACAGTAAACAGTGTTTATGTAAACAGTATACTGCTGGAAACAGATTCTATATCAACGGTGCTCTGCAGTAAACATTGTTTAAGTAAACAGTATGCTGCTGAAAACAGATTCTATATAAACGATACTGTGGTGGGGTGGAGGGTGTGAGACTGGGGTGTGGGGGTGGAGGGTGTGATACTGGGGTGTGGGGGTGGAGGGTTTGGTACTGGGGTATGGGGGTGAAGGGTGTGATACTGGGGTGTGGGTGTGGAGAGTGTGATACTGGGGTGTGTGGGTGGAGGGTGTGATACTGGAGTGTGGGGGTGGGGGGGTTGGTACTGGGGTGGGGGTGAGGGTGTGGTACTGGGATGTGGGGGTGGAGGGTCTGATACTGGGGTGTGCCGGTGGAGGGCATGATACTTGTGTATGGGGTGGAAGGTGTGATACTGGGGTGTGGGGTTCGAGGGTGTGAAACTGGGGTGTGGGGGTGGAGGGTGTGATACTGGGATGTGGGGGTGGATGGTGTGATACTTGGATGTGGGGGTGGAGGGTGTGATACTGGGGTGTGGAGGTGAGGGTGTGATACTGGGATGTGGGGGTGGAGGGTGATACTGGGGTGTGGGGGTGATACTGGGGTGTGGGGGTGGAGGGTGTGATACTGGTGTTTGCGGGTGGATGGTGTGATTCTGGAGTGTGGGGGTTCAGGGTTTGATACTGATGTGGGGGTGGAGGGGGTGATACTGGGGTGTGGGGGTGGAGGGCGTGATACTGGGGTGTGCGGTTGGAGGGTGTGATTCTGGGGTGTGGATGTGAAGGGTGTGATACTAGGGTGTGGGGGTGGAGGGTGTGATAATGGGGTGAGGGTGGAGGGCGTGATACTGGGGTGGGGGTGGAGGGGTGATTCTGGGTTGTGCCGGTGGAGGGTGTGTTACTGGGTTGTGGTGGTGGAGGGTGTGATACTGGGGTGTGGGGGTAGTGTGATACTGGTGTGTGGGGGTGGAAGGTGTGATATGGGGTGTCAGGGTGGAGGGTGTGATACTGGGGTGCGGTGGAGGGTGTGATACTGGGGTGTGGGGGTGGATGTTGTGATACTGGGGTGTGGGGTTGGAGGATGTGATACTGGGGTGTGGGTGTGGAGGGTGTGATACTGGGGTGGGGGTGGAGGGCGTGATACTGGGGTGGGGGTGGAGGGTGTGATTCAGGGTTATGCCGGTGGACGGTGTGTTACTGGGGTGTGGGTGTGAGTGTGATACTGGTGTGTGGGAGTAGAGGTTGTGATAATGGGGTGTGGGGGTGGATGGTGTGATACTTGGGTGTGGGGTTGGAGGATGTGATACTGGGGTTTGGGGTGGAGGGTGTGATACTGGAGTGTGGGGTTGGGGGTGGGGTGATTCTGGGGTGGGGGTGAGGGGGTGATACTGGGATGTGGCGGTGGAGGGTGTGATACTGGGGTGTGCCGGTGGAGGGTGATACTGGGGTATGGGGGTGGAGGTTGTGATACTGGGGTGTGGGGGTGGTGGGTGTGATACTGGGGTGTGGGGGTGGGGGGTGTGATATTGGGGTCGGCGTGAGGGTGTGATACTTGGGTTTGGAGGTGGAGCGTGTGCTACTGGGGTGTGGGGGTGGTGTGTTTGATACTGGGGTGGGGTGGGGGGTGTTATACTGGGGTGTGGGGTTCGAGGGTGTGATCCTGAGGTGTGGGGGTGGAGGTTGTGACACTGGGGTGTGGGGGTGGAGGGTGTGATACTGGGGTGTGGGTGTGGAGGGTGTGATGCTGGGGTGTGGGGGTGGAGGTTGTGATACTGGGGTGTGGGGGTGGAGGGTGTGATACTGGGGTGTGGGGGTGGAGGGTGTGATACTGGGGTATGGGGGTGGAGGTTGTGACACATGGGTGTGGGGGTGGAGGGTGTGATACTGGGGTGTGGGTGTGGAGGGTGTGATACTGGGATGTGGGGGTGGAGGGTGTGATACTGGGGTGTGCGTGTGGAGGGTGCGATACTGGGGTGTGGGGGTGGAGGGTGTGATACTGGGGTGAGGTGGTGGAGATTGTGATACTGGGGTGTGAAGGTGGAGGGTGAGATACTGGTGTGTGGGGGTGTAGGATGTAATAATGGGGTGTGTGGGAGGAGGATGTGATACTGGGGTGTGAAGGTGGAGGGTGAGATACTGGTGTGTGGGGGTGTAGGATGTAATAATGGGGTGTGTGGGAGGAGGATGTGATACTGGGGTGGGGGTGGAGGGTGCGATTCTGGGTTGTGCCGGTGGAGGGTGTGTTACTGGGGTTTGGGTGTGAGTATGTGATACTGGGGTGTGGGAGTGGTGTGATACTGGTGTGTGGGGGTAGAGGTTGTGATAATGGGGTGTGGGGGTGGATGGTGTGATACTGGGGTGTGGGTGTGGAGGGTGTGATGCTGGGGTGTGGGGGTGGAGGTTGTGATACTGGGGTGTGGGGGTGGAGGGTGTGATACTGGGGTGTGGGGGTGGAGGGTGTTATACTGGGGTATGGGTGTGGAGGTTGTGACACAAGGGTGTGGGGGTGGAGGGTGTGATACTGGGGTGTGGGTGTGGAGGGTGTGATACTGGGATGTGGGGGTGGAGGGTGTGATACTGGGGTGTGCGTGTGGAGGGTGCGATACTGGGGTGTGGGGGTGGAGGGTGTGATACTGGGGTGAGGTGGTGGAGATTGTGATACTGGGGTGTGAAGGTGGAGGGTGAGATACTGGTGTGTGGGGGTGTAGGATGTAATAATGGGGTGTGTGGGAGGAGGATGTGATACTGGGGTGTGAAGGTGGAGGGTGAGATACTGGTGTGTGGGGGTGTAGGATGTAATAATGGGGTGTGTGGGAGGAGGATGTGATACTGGGGTGGGGGTGGAGGGTGCGATTCTGGGTTGTGCCGGTGGAGGGTGTGTTACTGGGGTTTGGGTGTGAGTATGTGATACTGGGGTGTGGGAGTGGTGTGATACTGGTGTGTGGGGGTAGAGGTTGTGATAATGGGGTGTGGGGGTGGATGGTGTGATACCTGGGTGTGGGGTTGGAGGATGTGATACTGGGGTGTGGGGTGGAGGGTGTGATACTGGGGTGTGGGGGTGGAGCGGGTGATACTGGGGTGTGGGGGTGGTGGGTGTGATTCTGGGGTGTGCCGGTGGAGGGTGTGTTACTGGGGTATAGGTGTGAGGATGTGATACTGGGGTGTGGGGGTGGAGGGTGTGATACTGGAGTGTGGGGTTGGGGGTGGGGTGATACTGGGGTGGGGGTGAGGGGGTGATACTGGGATGTGGCGGTGGAGGTTGTGATACTGGGGTGTGCCGGTGGAGGGTGTGATACTGGGGTATGGGGGTGGAGGGTGTGATACTGGGGTGTGGGGGTGGAGGGTGTGATACTGGGGTGCGGGGGTGGGGGGTGTGATATTGGGGTGGGCGTGAGGGTGTGATACTTGGGTTTGGAGGTGGAGCGTGTGCTACTGGGGTGTGGGGGTGGAGTGTTTGATACTGGGGTGGGGGGTGTTATACTGTGGTGTGGGGTTGCAGGGTGTGATCCTGAGGTGTGGGGGTGGAGGGTGAGATACCGGGGTGTGGGTGTGGAGGGTGTGATGCTGGGGTATGGGGTGGAGGTTGTGACACTGGGGTGTGGGTGTGGAGGGTGTGATGCTGGGGAGTGGGGGTGGAGGTTGTGATACTGGGGTGTGGGGGTGGAGCGTGTGATACTGGGGTGTGGGGGTGGAGGGTGTGATACTGGGGTATGGGGGTGGAGGTTGTGACACTTGGGTGTGGGGGTGGAGGGTGTGATACTGGGGTGTGGGTGTGGAGGGTGTGATACTGGGATGTGGGGGTGGAGGGGGTGATACTGGGGTGTGCGTGTGGAGGGTGCGATACTGGGGTGTGGGGGTGGAGGGTGTGATACAGGGGTGAGGTGGTGGAGATTGTGATACTGGGGTGTGGAGGTGGAGGGTGAGATAATTGTGTGTGGGGGTGTAGGATGTAATAATGGGGTGTGTGGGAGGAGGATGTGATACTGGGGTGAGGGGGTGGAGGGTTTGATACTTGGGTGTGGGGGTGGAGGATGTGATACTGGGTTGTGGGGGTGGAGTGTGTGAAACTGGGGTGTGGGGGTGGAGGGTGTGATACTGGGATGTGGGGGCGGAGGGTGTGATGCTGGGGTTTGGGGGTGGGGTGTGATACTGTGGTGTGGGGGTGGAAAGTGTGATACTGGGGTTTGGGGGTGCAGGGTGTGATACTGGATGTGGGGGTGGAGGGTGTGATACTGGGGAGTTTGGGTGGAGGGTTTGATACTGGGGTGTGGGGTGGAGGGGGTGATACAGGGGTGTGGGGGTGGAGGGAGTGATACTGGTGTGTGGGGGTGGGGGTGTGATCATCGGGTGTGGGGGTGGAGGGGGTGATACTGGGGTGTGGGGGTGGAGGGTGTGATACTGGGGTTTGGGGTGGAGGGTGTGATACTGGGGTGTGGGGGTGGAGGGGTGATACTGGGGTGTGAGTGTGGAGGGTGTGATACTGCGGTGTGCGGGTGGAGGGTGAAATACTAGTGTCTGGGGGTGGAGGTTGTGATACTGGGGTGTGGGCGTGGAGGGTGTGATACTGGGGTGTGGGGTGCAGGGTGTGATACTGGGGTATGGGGGTGGAGGTGGTGACACTGGGGTGTGGGGGTGTAGGGTGTGTTACTGGGGTCTGGGGGTGGAGGGAGTGATCCTGGTGTCTGCGGGTGGAGGGTGCGATACTGGGGTGTGGGGGTGGAGGGTGTGATTCTAGTGTGGAGTTGGAGGGTTTGATTCCGATGCGAGGGTTGTGGGGGTGATACTGGGGTGTGGGGATGGAGGGTGTGATACTGGGGTGTGCGGGTGGAGGGTGTGATACTGTGGTTTGGGGTGGAGGGTGTGATACTGGGGTGTGTGGTTGGAAGGTGTGATAATGGGGTGTGGGTGTGGAGGGTGTGATTCTGGGGTGTGCCGGTGGGGGGTGATACTGGAGTGTGGGGGTGGGGGGTGATACTGCGGTGGGGGTGAGTGTGTGATACTGGGGTGTGGGGGTGGAGGGTGTGATACTGGAGTGTGGGGGCGGGGGGTGATACTGGGGTGGGGGTGAGTGTGTGATACTGGGGTGTGGGGGTGGAGGGTGTGATACTGGAGTGTGGGGGTGGGGGGTGATACTGGGGTGGGGGTGAGTGTGTGATACTGGGGTGTGGGGGTGGAGGGTGTGATACTGGGATGTGGGGGTGGAGTGTGTGATACTGGGGTGTGCCGGTGGAGGGTGTGATACTGGGGTAATGGGTGGAGGGCGTGATATTGGGGTGTGGGGGGGGGAGGATGTGATTCTGGTCGTGTGGGGGTGGGGGGGGTGATACTGGGATGAGGGGTTGGAGCGTGTGATACTGGGATGTGGGGGTGGAGGGTGTGATACTGGGGTGCGGGGGTGCGGGGGTGACACTGCGGTGTGGGTGTGAGGGTGTGATACTGGGGTGTGGGGGTGGAGGGAGTGATACTGGGGTGTGGGGGTGGAGGGTGTGATTCTAGTGTGGGGGTGGAGGGTTTGATTCCGATGCGAGGGTTGAGGGGGTGATACTGGGGTGTGGGGGTGGAGCGTGTGATACTGGGGTGTGCGGGTGGAGGGTGTGATACTGGGGTTTGGGGTGGAGGGTGTGATACTGGGGTGTGAGGTTGGAAGATGTGATACTGGGGTGTGGGTGTGGAGGGTATGATACTGGGGTGTGGGGGTGGAGGGTGTGATACTGGGGTGGGGGTGGAGGGCGTGATACTTGGGTGTGGGGGTGGAGGGTGTGATTCTGGGTTGTGCCGGTGGATGGTGTGTTACTGGGGTGTGGGTGTGTGTGTGATACTGGAGTGTGGGGGTGGTGATACTGGTGTGTGGGGGTGGAGGGTGTGATACTGGGGTGTGGGGGTGGAGGGTGTGACACTGGGGTGGGGTGGAGGGTGTGACACTGGGGTGTGGGGGTGGATGGTGTGATACTGTGGTGTGGGGTGGTGTGATACTGGGGTGTGGGGGTGGAGGTGGTGATACTGGAGTGTGGGGTGGTGGGTGTGATACTGGGGTGTGGGGGTGGAGGGGGTGATACTGGGGTGTGGGGGTGGAGGGTGTGATTCTGTGGTGTGCCGGTGGAGGGTGTGTTACTGGGGTGTAGGTGTGAGGGTGTGATACTGGGGTGTGGGGGTGGAGGGTGTGATACTGGAGTGTGGGGGTGGGGGTGATACTGGGGTGGGGGTGAGTGTGTGATACTGGGATGCGGGCTGGAGTGTGTGATACTGGGGTGTGCCGGTGGAGGGTGTGATACTGGGGTAATGGGTGGAGGGCGTGATACTGGGGTGTGGGGGGGGAGGATGTGATTCTGGTCGTGTGGGGTTGGGGGGGTGATACTGGGGTGGGGGTGAGGGTGTGATACTGGGATGTGCGGGTGGAGGGTGTGATACTGGGGTGTGGAAGTGAGGGTGTGATACTGGGATGTTGGGGTGGAGGGTGTGATACTGGAGTGCGGGGGTGAGGGGGTGACACTGCGGTGTGGGGGTGAGGGTGTGATACTGTGATGTGGGGTGGAGGGTGTGATACTGGGGTGTGGGAGTGGGGGTGTGATACAGGGGTGTGGGGTGGAGGTTGTGACACCGCGGTGTGGGGGTGGAGGGTGTGATTCTGGGGTGTGGGTGTGGAGGGTGTGATACTGGAGTGTGGGGGTGGAGGTTGTGATACTGGGGTGTGTGGTTGGAGGGTGTGATACTGGGGTGTGGGTGTGGAGGGTGTGATACTGGGGTGTGGGGGTGGAGGTTGTGATACTGGGGTGTGTGGGTGGAGGGTGTGATACTGGGGTGTGCCGTTGGAGGGTGTGTTACTGGCGTGTGGGGGTGGAGGGTGTGATACTGGGGAGTGGGGGTGGAGGGTTTGATACTGGGGTGTGGGGGTGGAGGGTGTGATACAGGGGTGTGGGTGTGGAGGGTGTGATACTGGGATGTGGGGGTGAAGGGTGTCATACTGGGGTGAGGTGGTGGAGGGCGTGAAACTGGGGTGTGCCGTTGGAGGGTGTGTTACTGGCGTGTGGGGGTGGAGGGTGTGATACTGGGGAGTGGGGGTGGAGGGTTTGATACTGGGGTGTGGGGGTGGAGGGGTGATACAGGGGTGTGGGGGTGGAGGGTGTGATACTGGGTTGTGGGGGTGGGGGGTGGTGATCCTCGGGTGTGGGGGTGGAGGGTGTGATACTGGGGTCTGGGGGTGGATGGTGTGATACTGGGTAGTTGGGGTGGAGGGTGTGATATTGGGGTGTGGGGGTGGAGGGTGTGATACTGGGGTTTGGGTTGGAGGGTGTGATACTGGGTTGTGGGGGTGGAAAGTTTGATACTGTGGTGGGGGTGGAGGGTGTGTTACTGGGGTGTGGGGTGGAGGGTGTGATACTGGGGTCTGGAGGTGAGGGTGTCATACTGGGGTGTGGGGGTGGAGGGTGTGATACTGGGGTGTGAGTGTGGAGGGTGTGATACTGGGGTGTGGGGGTGGAAAGTTTGATACTGTGGTGGGGGTGGAGGGTGTGTTACTGGGGTGTGGGGTGGAGGGTATGATACTGGGGTCTGGAGGTGAGGGTGTCATACTGGGGTGTGGGGGTGTAGGGTGTGATACTGGGGTGTGGGGGTGGAGGGTGTGATACTGGAGTTTGGTGATGGAGGGGTGATACTTGGGTGTGGGGGTGGAGGGGGTCATACTGGGGTGTGCAGTTGGAGGGTGTGAAACTGGGGTGTGGGGTGGAGGGGTGATACTGGGGTGTGGGGGTGGAGGGTGTGATACTGGGGTTTGGGGATGGAGGGGGTGATACTGGGGTGGGTGTGGAGGGTGTGATTCTGGGGTTTGGGGTTGGAGGGGTGATACTGGGGTGTGGGGGCGAGGGTGTGACACTGGTGTGGGGGTGGAGGGTGTGATACTGGGGTTGGGGGTGAAGGGGGTGATACTGCGGTTTGGTGGTGGAGGGTGTGACAATGGGGTGTGGGGGTGGAGGGTGTGATACTGGGGTGGGGGTGGAGGTTGTAATACCGGGGTTTGGGGGTGGAGGGTGTGATACTGGGGTGTGGAAGTGGAGGGTGCGTTACTGGGGTGTGGGTTTGGAGGGTGTGATACTGGGATGTGGGGGTGGAGGGTGTGATACTGGGATGTGCCGGTGGAGGGTGTGATACTGGGTTGTGGGGGTGGATGGTGTGATACTGGGGTGGGCCGGTGGAGGGTGTGATACTGGGGTGTGGGGGTGGATGGTGTGATACTGTGGTGTGGGGGCGAGGGTGTGATACTGGGGTGGGGGTGGAGTGTGTCATACTGGGGTTTGTGGGTGGAGGGGGTGATACTGCGGTTTGGGCTTGGAGGGTGTGACACTGGGGTGTGGGGGTGGAGGGTGTGATACTAGGGTTTGGGGGTCGAGGGGATGATACTGGGGTGGGGGTGGAGGTTGTAATACTGGGGTTTGTGTGTGGAGGGTGTGATACTGGGGTGTGGAGGTGGAGGGTGTGATACTGGGGTGTGGTGTTGGAGGGTGTGATACTGGGATGTGGGGGTGGAGGGTGTGATACTGGGGTGTGCCGGTGGAGGATGTGATACTGTGGTGTAGTGGGGGAGTGTGTGATACTGGGGTGTGCGGGTGGAGGGTGTGATATTGGGGTGTCGGTGGAGGGTGTGATTCTGGGACGTGGGGGGCAGGGTGTGATACTGGGACGTGGGTGGCAGGGTGAGATACTGGGGTGTGGGGGTGGAGGGTCTGATACTGGCGTGGGGGTGGAGAGTGTGATACTGGGGTGTGGGGGTGGAGGGTGTGATACTGGGGTGTGGGGTTGGAGGGTGTGATACTGGGCCGTGGGGTGCAGGGTGTGGTACTGGGGTGTGGGGGTGGAGGGTGTGATACTGGGGTGTGGGGGTGGAGGGTGTAATACTGGGCAGTGGGGTGCAGGGTGTGATACTGGGGTGTGGGGGTGAGGGTGTGATACTGGGGTGTGGGGGTGGAGGATGTGATACTGGGGTGTGGGGGTGGAGGTTGTGATACTGGGGTGTGGGGGTGAGGGTGTGATACTGGGGTGTGGGGGTGGAGGATGTGATACTGGGGTGTGGGGGTGGATGGTGTGATACTGGGGTTTGGGGGTGGAGGGTGTGATACTGTGGTGTGCCGGTGGAGGATGTGATACTGGGGGAAGGAGGGCGCGGTACTGGGACGTGGGGGGCAGGGTGTGATACTGGGGTGTGGGGAGGAGAGTATGATATTGTGTGTGGGAGTGGGGGTTGTGGCTATGGGGTGCAATGCTTCCCCCAGCCAGTTGTGCCGGAGGCTCACTCCCCAGGTGCACTGTAAGTGCCTCTCCCCGCTGGCAGCCCTCCCTGTGCCAGCCTCCAGCCAGCCCCACGAGTGCATTCCTGCCAGGCGTGCCAGTTCCCTGCCAGTGCGCTCCCAGGCAGCGCTCCCAGTGCTAACCACCATCCAGCCCTGCCAATGAGCCCCCAGCCGACCCTGCCTCTGCCCCGATCTCCACACAATCCTGCCCGTGGACCCGCCACACCCACAGCCAGCCCTGCCACTGCTCCCCTCACCCCTCCCATAGCCAGCTCTGCCAGTGCTTCCCCACCCCACCCCACAGCCAGCCCTGTCAGTGCTCTCCCACAGCCAGCTCTGCCAGTGCCCCCCCCCCTCCCCCCGCAGCCAGCCCTGCCAGTGCTCCCCTCACCCCTCCCATCGCCAGCTCTGCCAGTGCTTCCCCACACCACCCCACAGCCAGCCCTGTCAGTGTTCTCCCACAGCCAGCTCTGCCAGTGCCCCCCCCCCCCCCCCGCAGCCAGCCCTGCCAGTGCTCCCCTCACCCCTCCCACAGCCAGCCCTGCCAGTGCTTCCCCACACCACCCCACAGCCCAAGAGAAGCGAAGGAGGTGCAAAAGATTGTACAGCGTGATCAAGAGGATTGATAAGAAGGTGCCAGATCTCGTTGAAGACTTTAATTTTGTGGGTAAAGTTTACTCATGTATATCAGGAGGAGCAGGTAAAGAAGTCACAGTTTTAAGAGATACGGTAGCTAGTCAATCTTTTATGGTATTAGATGAGGAGTTATGCAGTTTGGGAAGAATATTTGCAGAGAAGGTGGTAAGATGTGGAATTCAAGGTGATAAGAGTAGTGTTCCATTACATAAGGTAAGGTTGGAAGGTCCAGTCAAGAGTGGTGAAGTGGCAGTAGAGTAATAGAGAAAATATCTTGTCCAGGAATACAGTGTATCTTTGGTCATGATATTGCTGGATCGCAGGTGGGAGTGATGCCGACTATGGTGATAAGCCAGTGGAAAATCAGACAACTGAAGCGTTGAAGGACGCATATCCTGGGGATTTTCCGTTGTAACAAGGTCGCAAAGTCACAGGTTAACAAAAGAGGATAAATCAAAGAGCGAAGATGACGTTGAAGTGCAATTATCAGAAACGATTTTTGATCAGATGGTTGAAAAAGAACAAGAACAGGTGGAGGATGAGGCGGATATTTTTAATTCAGGAAAATTGGCGGAGTTACAGCAGGAAGATATAGAAATAAACCGGACGCATCAGAAAGCATACACAGAAGAGGAATCTGCGTGTATACCAGAGTGTTACCGTAAAAGTGATGTCTTGATGAGAAAATGGAGAGCTTTACATGTGCAGGCGGATGAAAAGTGGGCAGAAGTTCGTCAAGTAGTACTGCCGGTAGGGTATAGAAAGGAGGTGCTGCGAGTTGCCCATGAGGTACCAGTGGGAGGTCACTTGGGAATAAGGAAAACTCAAGCTATAAAACAGAAACATTTTTATTGGCGTGGGCTGCATAAAGATGCAGGTAGATTTTGTCAATCATGTCACACATGCCAATTGATAGGGAAATCTCAAGCAGTGATAAAACCAAAACCCTTAATACTCATTCCAGCATTTGAGGAATCTTTCACAAGAGTTCCAATTGATTGTGTAGAACCGCTTCCTAAAATGAATAGTGGGAATCAATATATTTTGACTTTCGTGAATGTGTCTACTCGGTTTCCAGAGGCCATTCCAGTACGTAATATTACACCTAAAACGTTTGTGGAGGAGTTACTTAAATTCTTTACGTGATATGGACTACCCACAGAAAGACAATCGGACCAAAGATCAAATTTTACCTCCAGGTTATTCAAAGAAGTTATGGATAGCTTAGGAATGAAACATTTTAAATCAACTGCGTGCCATCCAGAATCGCAGGGAGCGTTAGAAAGGTACCATCGGACAGTAAAGACAATGTTTAGGGCTTCTTGTCAAGATTATCCTAAGGATTGGGATGAAGTAATTCCATTCGTACTGTTTGCAATTAGTGATGCACTAATGAGTCAATTAATTTTAGTCCTTTTGAACAAATGTTTGGTCATGAGGTAAGAGTAACACTTAAATTGATGAAGGAAAAATTGGTGAGTGAGAAATCGGAACTTACCTCTTTGGATTACGTGTCAAATTTTAGGGAACGACTAAACAGAGCATGTGAATTGGCTAGAGAACATTAAAAAGTTGCACAATATGTGATGAAATGGGTAGCGGAAAATAAATCCAAAGTTCGTAGTTTTGACTGTGGAGATAAAGTTTTGGTATTAGAACATAGAACATAGAACATAGAACAATACAGCGCAGTACAGGCCCTTCGGCCCACGATGTTGCACCGAAACAAAAGCCATCTAACCTACACTATGCCATTATCATCCATATGTTTATCCAATAAACTTTTAAATGCCCTCAATGTTGGCGAGTTCACTACTGTTGCAGGTAGGGCATTCCACGGCCTCACTACTCTTTGCGAAAAGAACCTACCTCTGACCTCTGTCCTATATCTATTACCCCTCAGTTTAAAGTTATGTCCCCTCGTGCCAGCCATATCCATCCGCGGGAGAAGGCTCTCACTGTCCACCCTATCCAACCCCCTGATCATTTTGTATGCCTCTATTAAGTCTCCTCTTAACCTTCTTCTCTCCAACGAAAACAACCTCAAGTCCGTCAGCCTTTCCTCATAAGATTTTCCCTCCATACCAGGCAACATCCTGGTAAATCTCCTCTGCACCCGCTCCAAAGCCTCCACGTCCTTCCTATAATGCGGTGACCAGAACTGTACGCAATACTCCAAATGCGGCCGGACCAGAGTTCTGTACAGCTACAACATGACCTCCCGACTCCGGAACTCAATCCCTCTACCAATAAAGGCCAACACTCCATAGGCCTTCTTCACAACCCTATCAACCTGGGTGGCAACTTTCAGGGATCTATGTACATGGACACCTAGATCCCTCTGCTCAGCCACACTTTCAAGAACTTTACCATTAGCCAAATATTCCGCATTCCTGTTATTCCTTCCAAAGTGAATCACCTCACACTTCTCTACATTAAACTCCATTTGCCACCTCTCAGCCCAGCTCTGCAGCTTATCTATATCCCTCTGTAACCTGCTACATCCTTCCACACTATCGACAACACCACCGACTTTAGTATCGTCTGCAAATTTACTCACCCACCCTTCTGCGCCTTCCTCTAGGTCATTGATAAAAATGACAAACAGCAACGGCCCCAGAACAGATCCTTGTGGTACTCCACTTGTGACTGTACTCCATTCTGAACATTTCCCATCAACCACCACCCTCTGTCTTCTTTCAGCTAGCCAATTTCTGATCCACATCTCTAAATCACCCTCAATCCCCAGCCTCCGTATTTTTTGCAATAGCCTACCGTGGGGAACCTTATCAAATGCTTTGCTGAAATCCATATACACCACATCAACTGCTCTACCCTCGTCTACCTGTTCAGTCACCTTCTCAAAGTATTGTTACCAGTGGTAGGTGAACCTTTAAAAGTAAGGTTTTGTGGACCTTATCAGATTGAAAGGAGATTAAGTGAGGTGAATTATGTGGTAAAAACGCCAGATAGAAGAAATACTAACCGAATGTGTCATGTGACTATGCTTGAAAAGTACTTTGAAACGGAAGGAGAGGAAAGGGAGGTTTTAATTATTCTGACTCAAGGTAACGAACCAAATCCAGATGACTGTGAATTTGACATACCTCAAATTAAATTGGAAAACGAGGATGTTCTTCAAAATTGGGATAAAGTGCTGAGTTACCTTCCAGAGCAAAACGAACTGACCTGAAATAGTTATTGATATCACATGGGCAAGTTTGTGGAGATAAACTGGGAAGTATTAAAATGACTATACATGAAGTAGATGTGGGAATGGTTTTCCAATCAAACAGCATCAATACAGATATTCCCCTTTAAAACTGGCACAGGTTAACAAAGAGATTGAGAGTATGCTTAAAAATGGCATAATTGAAGACGGTTGCAGCCAATGGAGCTCGCCCATAGTGATGGTACCAAAACCAGATGGTAACCAACGGTTGTGTGTGGACTATAGAAATGTTAATGCAGTTACAAGAACGGACTCTTATCCTATCCCACGTTTGGAGGATTGCGTTGAGAAAGTGGGACAATCAACTTTTATTTCCAAACTGGATTTACTTAATGGTTCCTGGCAGGTAAATTTATTCGAAAGGGCGAAGGAGATTTTTTTGAGCTTTTGTGACTCCGGATTGTATATACCAAGTCAAAGTATGACATTTGGCATGAAAAACGCCCCAGCCACATATAAACGGTTAACTAATAAAGTTGTTTCAGGATTATCCAATTGTGCGGTATATATCGACGATCTGGTAATTTTCAGCCAGATATGGAAAGAACGTTTAAAACATCTGATGGAGTTATTCGATCGACTCCCGGAGGCAGGTTTGGTTGTAAACCTAGCCCAATGTGAATTTGGAAAAGCCCAAGTCACTTTCCTTGACCATACAATCGGACAGGGTTGAATGGTCACACGGGATGTGAAACCAAACGTTATTGGGGAGTTTCTGATACCCTCGACGCGACGGGAAATAATGAGATTTCTTGGTAGGAGTGGATTTTACCGGAAATATGCACCGGGTTTTTGTAGCGTGGTTGCTCCACTGATAGAGGGCTAAAAGGCTGGGAACAGACGAAGCCTGTGTGGCATATAAGGAAAGTAGGAAGGAACTTAAGCAGGGAGTCAGGAGGGCTAGAAGGGGTCATGAAAAGTCATTGGCAAATAGGGTTAAGGAAAATCCTAAGGCTTTTTACACTTACATAAAAAGCAAGAGGGTAGCCAGGGAAAGGGTTGGCCCACTGAAGGATAGGCAAGGGAATCTATGTGTGGAGCCAGAGGAAATGGGCGAGGTACTAAATGAATACTTTGCATCAGTATTCACCAAAGAGAAGGAATTGGTAGATGTTGAGTCTGGAGAAGGGGGTGTAGATAGCCTGGGTCACATTGTGATCCAAAAAGACGAGGTGTTGGGTGTCTTAAAAAATATTAAGGTAGATAAGTCCCCAGGGCCGGATGGGATCTACCCCAGAATACTGAAGGAGGCTGGAGAGGAAATTGCTGAGGCCTTGACAGAAATCTTTGGATCCTCGCTGTCTTCAGGGGATGTCCCGGAGGACTGGAGAATAGCCAATGTTGTTCCTCTGTTTAAGAAGGGTGGCAGGGATAATCCCGGGAACTACAGGCCGGTGAGCCTTACTTCAGTGGTAGGGAAATTACTGGAGAGAATTCTTCGAGACAGGATCTACTCCCATTTGGAAGCAAATGGACGTATTAGTGAGAGGCAGCACGGTTTTGTGAAGGGGAGGTCGTGTCTCACTAACTTGATAGAGTTTTTCGAGGAGGTCACTAAGATGATTGATGCAGGTAGGGCAGTAGATGTTGTCTATATGGACTTCAGTAAGGCCTTTGACAAGGTCCCTCATGGTAGACTAGTACAAAAGGTGAAGTCACACGGGATCAGGGGTGAACTGGCAAGGTGGATACAGAACTGGCTAGGCCATAGAAGGCAGAGGGTAGCAATGGAGGGATGCTTTTCTAATTGGAGGGCTGTGACCAGTGGTGTTCCACAGGGATCAGTGCTGGGACCTTTGCTCTTTGTAGTATATATAAATGATTTGGAGGAAAATGTAACTGGTCTGATTAGTAAGTTTGCAGACGACACAAAGGTCGGTGGAATTGCGGATAGCGATGAGGACTGTCTGAGGATACAGCAGGATTTAGATTGTCTGGAGACTTGGGCGGAGAGATGGCAGATGGAGTTTAACCTGGACAAATGTGAGGTAATGCATTTTGGAAGGGCTAATGCAGGTAGGGAATATACAGTGAATGGTAGAACCCTCAAGAGTATTGAAAGTCAAAGAGATCTAGGAGTACAGGTCCACAGATCACTGAAAGGGGCTACACAGGTGGAGAAGGTAGTCAAGAAGGCATACGGCATGCTTGCCTTCATTGGCCGGGGCATTGAGTATAAGAATTGGCAAGTCATGTTGCAGCTGTACAGAACCTTAGTTAGGCCACACTTGGAGTATAGTGTTCAGTTCTGGTCGCCACACTACCAGAAGGATGTGGAGGCTTTAGAGAGGGTGCAGAAGAGATTTACCAGAATGTTGCCTGGTATGGAGGGCATAAGCTATGAGGAGCGATTGAATAAACTCGGTTTGTTCTCACTGGAACGAAGGAGGTTGAGGGGCGACCTGATAGAGGTATACAAAATTATGAGGGGCATAGACAGAGTGGATAGTCAGAGGCTTTTCCCCAGGGTAGAGGGGTCAATTACTAGGGGGCATAGGTTTAAGGTGAGAGGGGCAAAGTTTAGAGTAGATGTACGAGGCAAGTTTTTTACGCAGAGGGTAGTGGGTGCCTGGAACTCACTACCGGAGGAGGTAGTGGAGGCAGGGACGATAGGGACATTTAAGGGGCATCTTGACAAATATATGAATAGGATGGGAATAGAAGGATACGGACCCAGGAAGTGTAGAATATTGTAGTTTAGTCGGGCAGTATGGTCGGCACGGGCTTGGAGGGCCGAAGGGCCTGTTCCTGTGCTGTACATTTCTTTGTTCTTTGTTCTTTGTTTTGTAGACTTGCTGAAGAAACGTAGAAATTTTCAGTGGACAGCGGACTTTCAACAGACATTTGACTGCCTGAACGCTGTGATAACCAATGCTCCCGTGTTGGAGAACTGCAAGGAACTCTGTAATCAGATTGAACTAAAGTATCTGACTTTAAGATAAATGCAGAGACGTAGAGAAATGGACGGATCGTGTAAGGACCTTCTTGTTTAAAGAGACTGTCAATCGAGAAGGGTTTCAGTTGGAGGAAAAAGAACAAAAATGGACTACATTACTATATCTGTTGCATGTGGTTTTTTTGATAAAATAAGTAAATGTAATGTGTGCATTTCTTAAAGGATAGTGAAAAGGTGAAAAATGAACCCATCTTGAAGTTGATGGTTTTTTTCTTTCTTGGGCGGGGGGGGGGGGGGGGGGGGGGGGGTCATGTGAGAGTACCTTTAAGAAATTGCTGTTCAAGAAATGTACCTTGACGAAATGGGTGTTTATCAGTGATGTCAGTGTGTAGGTGAAGCTGGGCTGTGTGTCAGCTTTTTAATTTCGTTTTAGGCTGTTTGCTGCAGAGTGTATTTTACTTTCGTTTTCAGACCTGGATAGCTGCAGTCACAGTCAGAATTGGTATTCGTCTCTCTCACTCTGTAATCTGAAGACTGTGAATCGATCCTTTGGTGATTTTAAACAATTAACCACTCTCAGTAATGACTTTAACCTGACGTGCTTCTGTTCAAAGGTTTTTTTCAAGACTTATAGAATGGAATACAGTAGAACATTCCAGCGCAGTACAGGCCCTTCGACCCTCGATGTTGCGCCGACCTGTGAAACCACTCTAAAGCCCATCTACACTATTCCCTTATCGTCCATATGTCTATCCAATGACCATTTGAATGCCATTAGTGTTGGCGAATCCACTACTGTTGCAGGCAGGACAGTCCACGCCTTACTACTCTCTGAGTAAAGAACCTACCTCTGACATCTGTCCTATATCTATCTCCCCTCAATTTAAAGCTATGTCACCTCGTGCTAGAAAGCACTATCCGAAGAAAAAAGCTCTCACTGTCCACCCTATCTAATCCTCTGATCATCTTGTATGCCTCAATTAATTCACCTCTTAACCTTCTTCTCTCTAAGGAAAACAGCCTCATGTCCCTCAGCCTTCCCTCGTTAGATCTTCCCTCCATAACAGGCAATATTCTGGTAAATCTCCTCTGTACCCTTTCCAATGCTTCCACGTCGTTCCGATAATGCGGCGACTAGAATTGCACGCAATACTCTAAATGCGGCCGCACCAGAGTTTTCTACAGCTGAAACATGACCTTATGGCTCCGAAACTCAATCCCTCTACCAATAAAAGCTAACACACCGTACTCCTTCTAAACAACCCTCTCAACCTGGGTGGCAACATTCAGGGATCTATGTACACGGACACCGAGATCTCTTTGCTCATCCACACTACAAAGAATCTTACCATTAGCCCAGTACTCTGTCTTCCTGTTGTACCTTCCAAAATGAATCACCTCACATTTTCTGCACTAAACTCCATTTGCCACCTCTCAGCCCAGCGCTGCAGCTTGTCTATGTCCCTCTGTAACTTGTAACACTGTCCACAACTCCACCGACTTTAGTGTCATCTGCAAATTTACTCACCCATCCTTCTACGCCCTCCTCCAGGTCATTTATAAAAATGACAAACAGCAGTGGCCCCAACACAGATCCTTGTGGTACACCACTCGTAACTGGACTCCAGTCTGAACATTTCCCATCAACCACCACCCTTTGTCTTCCAGCTAGCCAATTTCTGATCCAAACTGCTAAATCACCCTGAGTCCCATGCCTCCGTATTTTCTGCAGTAGCCTACCATGGGGAACATGGACCTTATCAAATGCTTTGCTGAAATCCACATACACCACATCAACTGTTTTACCATCATCCACCTGTTTGGTCACCTTCTCAAAGAACTCAATAAGGTTTGTGAGGCACGACCTACCCTTCACAAAACCGTGTTGACTATCTCTAATCAAACTATTCCTTTCCAGAGATCTGAGAGAACAGTGTCCTACAGTAAACAGCCTACTTAAACTGTGCCCTTCAGTAAACAGTCTATTTAAACAGTGTCATACAGTAACCAATCTATTTAAAGTGTTCTCCAGTAAACAGAGTCTAATAAACGGTGTCCTACAGTGACGAGTCTATTTAAGTAGTGGCCTAACGTAAACAGTCTAACGTAAACGCATCACCCTTCAGTACACTTAATCTATTTACACAGTGCCCTACAGTAAAAACTCTATTTAAACAGTGCCTACAGTAAACAGTCTATTGAAACATCACCCTTCAGTATACGTATTCTATTTAAACAGTGCCCTACAGGAAACAGTCTATTGCAACAGTGGGCGGCAGTACACAAAGACTACAAAAAGTGTCCTACAGTCAACAGTCTATTTAAACAGTGCCCTACAGTAAGGCCTATTTAAACTGTGGCCTGAAGTAAAACAGAGTCTATTTAAACAGCAGCATCCAGTAACCTTTGTCGATTTAAACAGAACCCTACACTAAACTTAGTCCATTTAATCAGTGACCTACAGTAAACAGCCTATTTAAACAGTGCCCTACAGTAAATAGTCTATTGAACAGTGTGCAATAGTAAACAGAGACTATGTAAACTATGTCCTACAGTAAACAGTCTATTTAAATAGTGCCATACAGTAAGCACGGGCGGGTTTAAACTAGTTTGGCAATGGGGTGGGTACCGGAGCAAAAGGTCAGAAGGTGAAACATTGAGGGAGAACTAGAGCATAGGGCCAGTATGGCTCTAGTGAAAAGCAGACAGGGAGATGTTTCAGCAAACAGCGGGACTCGTGGCCTGAAGTGCATATGTTTTAATGCAAGAAGTATAACGGGTAAGGCAGATGAACTTAGAGCTTGGATGAGTACTTGGAACGATGCTGTCGTTGCCATTAGCGTGACCTAGTTGAGAGACAGAAAGGATTGGCAGCCAAACCTTCCAAGATTTTGATGATTCAAGCGGGACAGAGGGGGATGTAAAAGGGGTGTCTGAGATGCGCTACTGGTTCGGGAGAATATCACAGCTGTACTACGGGAGGACACCTCAGAGGGCAACGAGCCTATATGGGTAGGGATCAGAAATGAGAAGGGCGCAGTCACAATGTTTGGGGTTTACTATAGGCCTCCCAA